>NW_027228656.1:42353-79256 GCF_037783145.1 Equus przewalskii | reverse complement strand
AAGAAGCCTGCACGTTGTGCCTTTCAGCTCTAGGGCAAAGTAGCACACCCAGAGCAGAAGTCCTACTTCAGCCAGATCAGGCCTGCAAAGAAACTGCGTTTCACAGGCCTTTGGAAGAGATGTTCCCGGTAGGCTGTAAGAGCACTGTGCAGAGCGAGTTGTTTCTTAGCTTCCCAAAGAGCTGGAAGCAAGATGCTGTGGGGCCCAACTCGCCCTTTGGAAAGAAGCCTGCACGTTGTGCCTTTCAGCTCTAGGGCAAAGTAGCACACCCAGAGCAGAAGTCCTACTTCAGCCAGATCAGGCCTGCAAAGAAACTGCGTTTCACAGGCCTTTGGAAGGAATGTTCCCGGTAGGCTGTAAGAGCACTGTGCAGAGCGAGTTGTTTCTTAGCTTCCCAAAGAGCTGGAAGCAAGATGCTGTGGGGCCCAACTCGCCCTTTGGAAAGAAGCCTGCACGTTGTGCCTTTCAGCTCTAGGGCAAAGTAGCACACCCAGAGCAGAAGTCCTACTTCAGCCAGATCAGGCCTGCAAAGAAACTGCGTTTCACAGGCCTTTGGAAGAGATGTTCCCAGTAGGCTGTAAGAGCACTGTGCAGAGCGAGTTGTTTCTTAGCTTCCCAAAGAGCTGGAAGCAAGATGCTGTGGGGCCCAACTCGCCCTTTGGAAAGAAGCCTGCACGTTGTGCCTTTCAGCTCTAGGGCAAAGTAGCACACCCAGAGCAGAAGTCCTACTTCAGCCAGATCAGGCCTGCAAAGAAACTGCGTTTCACAGGCCTTTGGAAGAGATGTTCCCGGTAGGCTGTAAGAGCACTGTGCAGAGCGAGTTGTTTCTTAGCTTCCCAAAGAGCTGGAAGCAAGATGCTGTGGGGCCCAACTCGCCCTTTGGAAAGAAGCCTGCACGTTGTGCCTTTCAGCTCTAGGGCAAAGTAGCACACCCAGAGCAGAAGTCCTACTTCAGCCAGATCAGGCCTGCAAAGAAACTGCGTTTCACAGGCCTTTGGAAGAGATGTTCCCGCTAGGCTGTAAGAGCACTGTGCAGAGCGAGTTGTTTCTTAGCTTCCCAAAGAGCTGGAAGCAAGATGCTGTGGGGCCCAACTCGCCCTTTGGAAAGAAGCCTGCACGTTGTGCCTTTCAGCTCTAGGGCAAAGTAGCACACCCAGAGCAGAAGTCCTACTTCAGCCAGATCAGGCCTGCAAAGAAACTGCGTTTCACAGGCCTTTGGAAGAGATGTTCCCGGTAGGCTGTAAGAGCACTGTGCAGAGCGAGTTGTTTCTTAGCTTCCCAAAGAGCTGGAAGCAAGATGCTGTGGGGCCCAACTCGCCCTTTGGAAAGAAGCCTGCACGTTGTGCCTTTCAGCTCTAGGGCAAAGTAGCACACCCAGAGCAGAAGTCCTACTTCAGCCAGATCAGGCCTGCAAAGAAACTGCGTTTCACAGGCCTTTGGAAGAGATGTTCCCGGTAGGCTGTAAGAGCACTGTGCAGAGCGAGTTGTTTCTTAGCTTCCCAAAGAGCTGGAAGCAAGATGCTGTGGGGCCCAACTCGCCCTTTGGAAAGAAGCCTGCACGTTGTGCCTTTCAGCTCTAGGGCAAAGTAGCACACCCAGAGCAGAAGTCCTACTTCAGCCAGATCAGGCCTGCAAAGAAACTGCGTTTCACAGGCCTTTGGAAGAGATGTTCCCACTAGGCTGTAAGAGCACTGTGCAGAGCGAGTTGTTTCTTAGCTTCCCAAAGAGCTGGAAGCAAGATGCTGTGGGGCCCAACTCGCCCTTTGGAAAGAAGCCTGCACGTTGTGCCTTTCAGCTCTAGGGCAAAGTAGCACACCCAGAGCAGAAGTCCTACTTCAGCCAGATCAGGCCTGCAAAGAAACTGCGTTTCACAGGCCTTTGGAAGAGATGTTCCCGGTAGGCTGTAAGAGCACTGTGCAGAGCGAGTTGTTTCTTAGCTTCCCAAAGAGCTGGAAGCAAGATGCTGTGGGGCCCAACTCGCCCTTTGGAAAGAAGCCTGCACGTTGTGCCTTTCAGCTCTAGGGCAAAGTAGCACACCCAGAGCAGAAGTCCTACTTCAGCCAGATCAGGCCTGCAAAGAAACTGCGTTTCACAGGCCTTTGGAAGAGATGTTCCCACTAGGCTGTAAGAGCACTGTGCAGAGCGAGTTGTTTCTTAGCTTCCCAAAGAGCTGGAAGCAAGATGCTGTGGGGCCCAACTCGCCCCTTTGGAAAGAAGCCTGCACGTTGTGCCTTTCAGCTCTAGGGCAAAGTAGCACACCCAGAGCAGAAGTCCTACTTCAGCCAGATCAGGCCTGCAAAGAAACTGCGTTTCACAGGCCTTTGGAAGAGATGTTCCCGGTAGGCTGTAAGAGCACTGTGCAGAGCGAGTTGTTTCTTAGCTTCCCAAAGAGCTGGAAGCAAGATGCTGTGGGGCCCAACTCGCCCTTTGGAAAGAAGCCTGCACGTTGTGCCTTTCAGCTCTAGGGCAAAGTAGCACACCCAGAGCAGAAGTCCTACTTCAGCCAGATCAGGCCTGCAAAGAAACTGCGTTTCACAGGCCTTTGGAAGAGATGTTCCCACTAGGCTGTAAGAGCACTGTGCAGAGCGAGTTGTTTCTTAGCTTCCCAAAGAGCTGGAAGCAAGATGCTGTGGGGCCCAACTCGCCCTTTGGAAAGAAGCCTGCACGTTGTGCCTTTCAGCTCTAGGGCAAAGTAGCACACCCAGAGCAGAAGTCCTACTTCAGCCAGATCAGGCCTGCAAAGAAACTGCGTTTCACAGGCCTTTGGAAGAGATGTTCCCGGTAGGCTGTAAGAGCACTGTGCAGAGCGAGTTGTTTCTTAGCTTCCCAAAGAGCTGGAAGCAAGATGCTGTGGGGCCCAACTCGCCCTTTGGAAAGAAGCCTGCACGTTGTGCCTTTCAGCTCTAGGGCAAAGTAGCACACCCAGAGCAGAAGTCCTACTTCAGCCAGATCAGGCCTGCAAAGAAACTGCGTTTCACAGGCCTTTGGAAGAGATGTTCCCGGTAGGCTGTAAGAGCACTGTGCAGAGCGAGTTGTTTCTTAGCTTCCCAAAGAGCTGGAAGCAAGATGCTGTGGGGCCCAACTCGCCCTTTGGAAAGAAGCCTGCACGTTGTGCCTTTCAGCTCTAGGGCAAAGTAGCACACCCAGAGCAGAAGTCCTACTTCAGCCAGATCAGGCCTGCAAAGAAACTGCGTTTCACAGGCCTTTGGAAGAGATGTTCCCGGTAGGCTGTAAGAGCACTGTGCAGAGCGAGTTGTTTCTTAGCTTCCCAAAGAGCTGGAAGCAAGATGCTGTGGGGCCCAACTCGCCCTTTGGAAAGAAGCCTGCACGTTGTGCCTTTCAGCTCTAGGGCAAAGTAGCACACCCAGAGCAGAAGTCCTACTTCAGCCAGATCAGGCCTGCAAAGAAACTGCGTTTCACAGGCCTTTGGAAGAGATGTTCCCGGTAGGCTGTAAGAGCACTGTGCAGAGCGAGTTGTTTCTTAGCTTCCCAAAGAGCTGGAAGCAAGATGCTGTGGGGCCCAACTCGCCCTTTGGAAAGAAGCCTGCACGTTGTGCCTTTCAGCTCTAGGGCAAAGTAGCACACCCAGAGCAGAAGTCCTACTTCAGCCAGATCAGGCCTGCAAAGAAACTGCGTTTCACAGGCCTTTGGAAGAGATGTTCCCACTAGGCTGTAAGAGCACTGTGCAGAGCGAGTTGTTTCTTAGCTTCCCAAAGAGCTGGAAGCAAGATGCTGTGGGGCCCAACTCGCCCTTTGGAAAGAAGCCTGCACGTTGTGCCTTTCAGCTCTAGGGCAAAGTAGCACACCCAGAGCAGAAGTCCTACTTCAGCCAGATCAGGCCTGCAAAGAAACTGCGTTTCACAGGCCTTTGGAAGAGATGTTCCCACTAGGCTGTAAGAGCACTGTGCAGAGCGAGTTGTTTCTTAGCTTCCCAAAGAGCTGGAAGCAAGATGCTGTGGGGCCCAACTCGCCCTTTGGAAAGAAGCCTGCACGTTGTGCCTTTCAGCTCTAGGGCAAAGTAGCACACCCAGAGCAGAAGTCCTACTTCAGCCAGATCAGGCCTGCAAAGAAACTGCGTTTCACAGGCCTTTGGAAGAGATGTTCCCGGTAGGCTGTAAGAGCACTGTGCAGAGCGAGTTGTTTCTTAGCTTCCCAAAGAGCTGGAAGCAAGATGCTGTGGGGCCCAACTCGCCCTTTGGAAAGAAGCCTGCACGTTGTGCCTTTCAGCTCTAGGGCAAAGTAGCACACCCAGAGCAGAAGTCCTACTTCAGCCAGATCAGGCCTGCAAAGAAACTGCGTTTCACAGGCCTTTGGAAGAGATGTTCCCGGTAGGCTGTAAGAGCACTGTGCAGAGCGAGTTGTTTCTTAGCTTCCCAAAGAGCTGGAAGCAAGATGCTGTGGGGCCCAACTCGCCCTTTGGAAAGAAGCCTGCACGTTGTGCCTTTCAGCTCTAGGGCAAAGTAGCACACCCAGAGCAGAAGTCCTACTTCAGCCAGATCAGGCCTGCAAAGAAACTGCGTTTCACAGGCCTTTGGAAGAGATGTTCCCGGTAGGCTGTAAGAGCACTGTGCAGAGCGAGTTGTTTCTTAGCTTCCCAAAGAGCTGGAAGCAAGATGCTGTGGGGCCCAACTCGCCCTTTGGAAAGAAGCCTGCACGTTGTGCCTTTCAGCTCTAGGGCAAAGTAGCACACCCAGAGCAGAAGTCCTACTTCAGCCAGATCAGGCCTGCAAAGAAACTGCGTTTCACAGGCCTTTGGAAGAGATGTTCCCGGTAGGCTGTAAGAGCACTGTGCAGAGCGAGTTGTTTCTTAGCTTCCCAAAGAGCTGGAAGCAAGATGCTGTGGGGCCCAACTCGCCCTTTGGAAAGAAGCCTGCACGTTGTGCCTTTCAGCTCTAGGGCAAAGTAGCACACCCAGAGCAGAAGTCCTACTTCAGCCAGATCAGGCCTGCAAAGAAACTGCGTTTCACAGGCCTTTGGAAGAGATGTTCCCGGTAGGCTGTAAGAGCACTGTGCAGAGCGAGTTGTTTCTTAGCTTCCCAAAGAGCTGGAAGCAAGATGCTGTTGGGCCCAACTCGCCCTTTGGAAAGAAGCCTGCACGTTGTGCCTTTCAGCTCTAGGGCAATGTAGCACACCCAGAGCAGAAGTCCTACTTCAGCCAGATCAGGCCTGCAAAGAAACTGCGTTTCACAGGCCTTTGGAAGAGATGTTCCCGGTAGGCTGTAAGAGCACTGTGCAGAGCGAGTTGTTTCTTAGCTTCCCAAAGAGCTGGAAGCAAGATGCTGTGGGGCCCAACTCGCCCTTTGGAAAGAAGCCTGCACGTTGTGCCTTTCAGCTCTAGGGCAAAGTAGCACACCCAGAGCAGAAGTCCTACTTCAGCCAGATCAGGCCTGCAAAGAAACTGCGTTTCACAGGCCTTTGGAAGAGATGTTCCCGGTAGGCTGTAAGAGCACTGTGCAGAGCGAGTTGTTTCTTAGCTTCCCAAAGAGCTGGAAGCAAGATGCTGTGGGGCCCAACTCGCCCTTTGGAAAGAAGCCTGCACGTTGTGCCTTTCAGCTCTAGGGCAATGTAGCACACCCAGAGCAGAAGTCCTACTTCAGCCAGATCAGGCCTGCAAAGAAACTGCGTTTCACAGGCCTTTGGAAGAGATGTTCCCGGTAGGCTGTAAGAGCACTGTGCAGAGCGAGTTGTTTCTTAGCTTCCCAAAGAGCTGGAAGCAAGATGCTGTGGGGCCCAACTCGCCCTTTGGAAAGAAGCCTGCACGTTGTGCCTTTCAGCTCTAGGGCAAAGTAGCACACCCAGAGCAGAAGTCCTACTTCAGCCAGATCAGGCCTGCAAAGAAACTGCGTTTCACAGGCCTTTGGAAGAGATGTTCCCACTAGGCTGTAAGAGCACTGTGCAGAGCGAGTTGTTTCTTAGCTTCCCAAAGAGCTGGAAGCAAGATGCTGTGGGGCCCAACTCGCCCTTTGGAAAGAAGCCTGCACGTTGTGCCTTTCAGCTCTAGGGCAAAGTAGCACACCCAGAGCAGAAGTCCTACTTCAGCCAGATCAGGCCTGCAAAGAAACTGCGTTTCACAGGCCTTTGGAAGAGATGTTCCCGGTAGGCTGTAAGAGCACTGTGCAGAGCGAGTTGTTTCTTAGCTTCCCAAAGAGCTGGAAGCAAGATGCTGTGGGGCCCAACTCGCCCTTTGGAAAGAAGCCTGCACGTTGTGCCTTTCAGCTCTAGGGCAAAGTAGCACACCCAGAGCAGAAGTCCTACTTCAGCCAGATCAGGCCTGCAAAGAAACTGCGTTTCACAGGCCTTTGGAAGAGATGTTCCCGGTAGGCTGTAAGAGCACTGTGCAGAGCGAGTTGTTTCTTAGCTTCCCAAAGAGCTGGAAGCAAGATGCTGTGGGGCCCAACTCGCCCTTTGGAAAGAAGCCTGCACGTTGTGCCTTTCAGCTCTAGGGCAATGTAGCACACCCAGAGCAGAAGTCCTACTTCAGCCAGATCAGGCCTGCAAAGAAACTGCGTTTCACAGGCCTTTGGAAGAGATGTTCCCACTAGGCTGTAAGAGCACTGTGCAGAGCGAGTTGTTTCTTAGCTTCCCAAAGAGCTGGAAGCAAGATGCTGTGGGGCCCAACTCGCCCTTTGGAAAGAAGCCTGCACGTTGTGCCTTTCAGCTCTAGGGCAAAGTAGCACACCCAGAGCAGAAGTCCTACTTCAGCCAGATCAGGCCTGCAAAGAAACTGCGTTTCACATGCCTTTGGAAGAGATGTTCCCGGTAGGCTGTAAGAGCACTGTGCAGAGCGAGTTGTTTCTTAGCTTCCCAAAGAGCTGGAAGCAAGATGCTGTGGGGCCCAACTCGCCCTTTGGAAAGAAGCCTGCACGTTGTGCCTTTCAGCTCTAGGGCAATGTAGCACACCCAGAGCAGAAGTCCTACTTCAGCCAGATCAGGCCTGCAAAGAAACTGCGTTTCACAGGCCTTTGGAAGAGATGTTCCCGGTAGGCTGTAAGAGCACTGTGCAGAGCGAGTTGTTTCTTAGCTTCCCAAAGAGCTGGAAGCAAGATGCTGTGGGGCCCAACTCGCCCTTTGGAAAGAAGCCTGCACGTTGTGCCTTTCAGCTCTAGGGCAATGTAGCACACCCAGAGCAGAAGTCCTACTTCAGCCAGATCAGGCCTGCAAAGAAACTGCGTTTCACAGGCCTTTGGAAGAGATGTTCCCGGTAGGCTGTAAGAGCACTGTGCAGAGCGAGTTGTTTCTTAGCTTCCCAAAGAGCTGGAAGCAAGATGCTGTTGGGCCCAACTCGCCCTTAGGAAAGAAGCCTGCACCTTGTGCCTTTCAGCTCTAGGGCAATGTAGCACACCCAGAGCAGAAGTCCTACTTCAGCCAGATAAGGCCTGCAAAGAAACTGCGTTTCACAGGCCTTTGGAAGAGATGTTCCCGGTAGGCTGTAAGAGCACTGTGCAGAGCGACTTGTCTCTTAGCTTCCCAAAGAGCTGGAAGCAAGATGCTGTGGGGCCCAACTCGCCCTTTGGAAAGAAGCCTGCACGTTGTGCCTTTCAGCTCTAGGGCAATGTAGCACACCCAGAGCAGAAGTCCTACTTCAGCCAGATCAGGCCTGCAAAGAAACTGCGTTTCACAGGCCTTTGGAAGAGATGTTCCCGGTAGGCTGTAAGAGCACTGTGCAGAGCGAGTTGTTTCTTAGCTTCCCAAAGAGCTGGAAGCAAGATGCTGTGGGGCCCAACTCGCCCTTTGGAAAGAAGCCTGCACGTTGTGCCTTTCAGCTCTAGGGCAATGTAGCACACCCAGAGCAGAAGTTCTACTTCTGCGAGATCAGGCCTGCAAAGAAACTGCGTTTCTACAGGCCTTTGGAAGAGATGTTCCCGGTAGGCTGTAAGAGCACTGTGCAGAGCGAGTTGTTTCTTAGCTTCCCAAAGAGCTGGAAGCAAGATGCTGTGGGGCCCAACTCGCCCTTTGGAAAGAAGCCTGCACGTTGTGCCTTTCAGCTCTAGGGCAATGTAGCACACCCAGAGCAGAAGTCCTACTTCAGCCAGATCAGGCCTGCAAAGAAACTGCGTTTCACAGGCCTTTGGAAGAGATGTTCCCGGTAGGCTGTAAGAGCACTGTGCAGAGCGAGTTGTTTCTTAGCTTCCCAAAGAGCTGGAAGCAAGATGCTGTGGGGCCCAACTCGCCCTTTGGAAAGAAGCCTGCACGTTGTGCCTTTCAGCTCTAGGGCAATGTAGCACACCCAGAGCAGAAGTCCTACTTCAGCCAGATCAGGCCTGCAAAGAAACTGCGTTTCACAGGCCTTTGGAAGAGATGTTCCCGGTAGGCTGTAAGAGCACTGTGCAGAGCGAGTTGTTTCTTAGCTTCCCAAAGAGCTGGAAGCAAGATGCTGTGGGGCCCAACTCACCCTTTGGAAAGAAGCCTGCACGTTGTGCCTTTCAGCTCTTGGGCAAAGTAGCACACCCAGAGCAGAAGTCCTACTTCAGCCAGATCAGGCCTGCAAAGAAACTGCGTTTCACATGCCTTTGGAAGAGATGTTCCCGGTAGGCTGTAAGAGCACTGTGCAGAGCGAGTTGTTTCTTAGCTTCCCAAAGAGCTGGAAGCAAGATGCTGTGGGGCCCAACTCGCCCTTTGGAAAGAAGCCTGCACGTTGTGCCTTTCAGCTCTAGGGCAATGTAGCACACCCAGAGCAGAAGTCCTACTTCAGCCAGATCAGGCCTGCAAAGAAACTGCGTTTCACAGGCCTTTGGAAGAGATGTTCCCGGTAGGCTGTAAGAGCACTGTGCAGAGCGAGTTGTTTCTTAGCTTCCCAAAGAGCTGGAAGCAAGATGCTGTGGGGCCCAACTCGCCCTTTGGAAAGAAGCCTGCACGTTGTGCCTTTCAGCTCTAGGGCAATGTAGCACACCCAGAGCAGAAGTCCTACTTCAGCCAGATCAGGCCTGCAAAGAAACTGCGTTTCACAGGCCTTTGGAAGAGACGTTCCCGGTAGGCTGTAAGAGCACTGTGCAGAGCGAGTTGTTTCTTAGCTTCCCAAAGAGCTGGAAGCAAGATGCTGTGGGGCCCAACTCGCCCTTTGGAAAGAAGCCTGCACGTTGTGCCTTTCAGCTCTAGGGCAAAGTAGCACACCCAGAGCAGAAGTCCTACTTCAGCCAGATCAGGCCTGCAAAGAAACTGCGTTTCACAGGCCTTTGGAAGAGATGTTCCCGCTAGGCTGTAAGAGCACTGTGCAGAGCGAGTTGTTTCTTAGCTTCCCAAAGAGCTGGAAGCAAGATGCTGTGGGGCCCAACTCGCCCTTTGGAAAGAAGCCTGCACGTTGTGCCTTTCAGCTCTAGGGCAATGTAGCACACCCAGAGCAGAAGTCCTACTTCAGCCAGATCAGGCCTGCAAAGAAACTGCGTTTCACAGGCCTTTGGAAGAGATGTTCCCGGTAGGCTGTAAGAGCACTGTGCAGAGCGAGTTGTTTCTTAGCTTCCCAAAGAGCTGGAAGCAAGATGCTGTGGGGCCCAACTCGCCCTTTGGAAAGAAGCCTGCACGTTGTGCCTTTCAGCTCTAGGGCAATGTAGCACACCCAGAGCAGAAGTCCTACTTCAGCCAGATCAGGCCTGCAAAGAAACTGCGTTTCACAGGCCTTTGGAAGAGATGTTCCCGGTAGGCTGTAAGAGCACTGTGCAGAGCGAGTTGTTTCTTAGCTTCCCAAAGAGCTGGAAGCAAGAGGCTGTGGGGCCCAACTCACCCTTTGGAAAGAAGCCTGCACGTTGTGCCTTTCAGCTCTAGGGCAAAGTAGCACACCCAGAGCAGAAGTCCTACTTCAGCCAGATCAGGCCTGCAAAGAAACTGCGTTTCACATGCCTTTGGAAGAGATGTTCCCGGTAGGCTGTAAGAGCACTGTGCAGAGCGAGTTGTTTCTTAGCTTCCCAAAGAGCTGGAAGCAAGATGCTGTGGGGCCCAACTCGCCCTTTGGAAAGAAGCCTGCACGTTGTGCCTTTCAGCTCTAGGGCAATGTAGCACACCCAGAGCAGAAGTCCTACTTCAGCCAGATCAGGCCTGCAAAGAAACTGCGTTTCACAGGCCTTTGGAAGAGATGTTCCCGGTAGGCTGTAAGAGCACTGTGCAGAGCGAGTTGTTTCTTAGCTTCCCAAAGAGCTGGAAGCAAGATGCTGTGGGGCCCAACTCGCCCTTTGGAAAGAAGCCTGCACGTTGTGCCTTTCAGCTCTAGGGCAATGTAGCACACCCAGAGCAGAAGTCCTACTTCAGCCAGATCAGGCCTGCAAAGAAACTGCGTTTCACAGGCCTTTGGAAGAGATGTTCCCGGTAGGCTGTAAGAGCACTGTGCAGAGCGAGTTGTTTCTTAGCTTCCCAAAGAGCTGGAAGCAAGATGCTGTGGGGCCCAACTCGCCCTTTGGAAAGAAGCCTGCACGTTGTGCCTTTCAGCTCTAGGGCAATGTAGCACACCCAGAGCAGAAGTCCTACTTCAGCCAGATCAGGCCTGCAAAGAAACTGCGTTTCACAGGCCTTTGGAAGAGATGTTCCCGGTAGGCTGTAAGAGCACTGTGCAGAGCGAGTTGTTTCTTAGCTTCCCAAAGAGCTGGAAGCAAGATGCTGTGGGGCCCAACTCGCCCTTTGGAAAGAAGCCTGCACGTTGTGCCTTTCAGCTCTAGGGCAATGTAGCACACCCAGAGCAGAAGTCCTACTTCAGCCAGATCAGGCCTGCAAAGAAACTGCGTTTCACAGGCCTTTGGAAGAGATGTTCCCGGTAGGCTGTAAGAGCACTGTGCAGAGCGAGTTGTTTCTTAGCTTCCCAAAGAGCTGGAAGCAAGATGCTGTGGGGCCCAACTCGCCCTTTGGAAAGAAGCCTGCACGTTGTGCCTTTCAGCTCTAGGGCAATGTAGCACACCCAGAGCAGAAGTCCTACTTCAGCCAGATCAGGCCTGCAAAGAAACTGCGTTTCACAGGCCTTTGGAAGAGATGTTCCCGGTAGGCTGTAAGAGCACTGTGCAGAGCGAGTTGTTTCTTAGCTTCCCAAAGAGCTGGAAGCAAGATGCTGTGGGGCCCAACTCGCCCTTTGGAAAGAAGCCTGCACGTTGTGCCTTTCAGCTCTAGGGCAATGTAGCACACCCAGAGCAGAAGTCCTACTTCAGCCAGATCAGGCCTGCAAAGAAACTGCGTTTCACAGGCCTTTGGAAGAGATGTTCCCGGTAGGCTGTAAGAGCACTGTGCAGAGCGAGTTGTTTCTTAGCTTCCCAAAGAGCTGGAAGCAAGATGCTGTGGGGCCCAACTCGCCCTTTGGAAAGAAGCCTGCACGTTGTGCCTTTCAGCTCTAGGGCAAAGTAGCACACCCAGAGCAGAAGTCCTACTTCAGCCAGATCAGGCCTGCAAAGAAACTGCGTTTCACAGGCCTTTGGAAGAGATGTTCCCGGTAGGCTGTAAGAGCACTGTGCAGAGCGAGTTGTTTCTTAGCTTCCCAAAGAGCTGGAAGCAAGATGCTGTGGGGCCCAACTCGCCCTTTGGAAAGAAGCCTGCACGTTGTGCCTTTCAGCTCTAGGGCAAAGTAGCACACCCAGAGCAGAAGTCCTACTTCAGCCAGATCAGGCCTGCAAAGAAACTGCGTTTCACAGGCCTTTGGAAGAGATGTTCCCGGTAGGCTGTAAGAGCACTGTGCAGAGCGAGTTGTTTCTTAGCTTCCCAAAGAGCTGGAAGCAAGATGCTGTGGGGCCCAACTCGCCCTTTGGAAAGAAGCCTGCACGTTGTGCCTTTCAGCTCTAGGGCAAAGTAGCACACCCAGAGCAGAAGTCCTACTTCAGCCAGATCAGGCCTGCAAAGAAACTGCGTTTCACAGGCCTTTGGAAGAGATGTTCCCGGTAGGCTGTAAGAGCACTGTGCAGAGCGAGTTGTTTCTTAGCTTCCCAAAGAGCTGGAAGCAAGATGCTGTGGGGCCCAACTCGCCCTTTGGAAAGAAGCCTGCACGTTGTGCCTTTCAGCTCTAGGGCAATGTAGCACACCCAGAGCAGAAGTCCTACTTCAGCCAGATCAGGCCTGCAAAGAAACTGCGTTTCACAGGCCTTTGGAAGAGATGTTCCCGCTAGGCTGTAAGAGCACTGTGCAGAGCGAGTTGTTTCTTAGCTTCCCAAAGAGCTGGAAGCAAGATGCTGTGGGGCCCAACTCGCCCTTTGGAAAGAAGCCTGCACTTTGTGCCTTTTAGCTCTAGGGCAAAGTAGCACACCCAGAGCAGAAGTCCTACTTCAGCCAGATAAGGCCTGCAAAGAAACTGCGTTTCACAGGCCTTTGGAAGAGATGTTCCCGGTAGGCTGTAAGAGCACTGTGCAGAGCGACTTGTCTCTTAGCTTCCCAAAGAGCTGGAAGCAAGATGCTTTGGGGCCCAACTCGCCCTTTGGAAAGAAGCCTGCACGTTGTGCCTTTCAGCTCTAGGGCAATGTAGCACACCCAGAGCAGAAGTCTTACTTCAGCCAGATCAGGCCTGCAAAGAAACTGCGTTTCTCAGGCCTTTGGAAGAGATGTTCCCGGTAGGCTGTAAGAGCACTGTGCAGAGCGAGTTGTTTCTTAGATTCCCAAAGAGCTGGAAGCAAGATGCTGTGGGGCCCAACTCGCCCTTTGGAAAGAAGCCTGCACGTTGTGCCTTTCAGCTCTAGGGCAATGTAGCACACCCAGAGCAGAAGTTCTACTTCTGCGAGATCAGGCCTGCAAAGAAACTGCGTTTCTCAGGCCTTTGGAAGAGATGTTCCCGGTAGGCTGTAAGAGCACTGTGCAGAGCGAGTTGTTTCTTAGCTTCCCAAAGAGATGGAAGCAAGATGCTGTGGGGCCCAACTCGCCCTTTGGAAAGAAGCCTGCACGTTGTGCCTTTCAGCTCTAGGGCAAAGTAGCACACCCAGAGCAGAAGTCCTACTTCAGCCAGATCAGGCCTGCAAAGAAACTGCGTTTCACAGGCCTTTGGAAGAGATGTTCCCGGTAGGCTGTAAGAGCACTGTGCAGAGCGAGTTGTTTCTTAGCTTCCCAAAGAGCTGGAAGCAAGATGCTGTGGGGCCCAACTCGCCCTTTGGAAAGAAGCCTGCACGTTGTGCCTTTCAGCTCTAGGGCAATGTAGCACACCCAGAGCAGAAGTCCTACTTCAGCCAGATCAGGCCTGCAAAGAAACTGCGTTTCACAGGCCTTTGGAAGAGATGTTCCCGGTAGGCTGTAAGAGCACTGTGCAGAGCGAGTTGTTTCTTAGCTTCCCAAAGAGCTGGAAGCAAGATGCTGTGGGGCCCAACTCACCCTTTGGAAAGAAGCCTGCACGTTGTGCCTTTCAGCTCTAGGGCAATGTAGCACACCCAGAGCAGAAGTCCTACTTCAGCCAGATCAGGCCTGCAAAGAAACTGCGTTTCACAGGCCTTTGGAAGAGATGTTCCCGGTAGGCTGTAAGAGCACTGTGCAGAGCGAGTTGTTTCTTAGCTTCCCAAAGAGCTGGAAGCAAGATGCTGTGGGGCCCAACTCGCCCTTTGGAAAGAAGCCTGCACGTTGTGCCTTTCAGCTCTAGGGCAAAGTAGCACACCCAGAGCAGAAGTCCTACTTCAGCCAGATCAGGCCTGCAAAGAAACTGCGTTTCACAGGCCTTTGGAAGAGATGTTCCCGGTAGGCTGTAAGAGCACTGTGCAGAGCGAGTTGTTTCTTAGCTTCCCAAAGAGCTGGAAGCAAGATGCTGTGGGGCCCAACTCGCCCTTTGGAAAGAAGCCTGCACGTTGTGCCTTTCAGCTCTAGGGCAAAGTAGCACACCCAGAGCAGAAGTCCTACTTCAGCCAGATCAGGCCTGCAAAGAAACTGCGTTTCACAGGCCTTTGGAAGAGATGTTCCCGGTAGGCTGTAAGAGCACTGTGCAGAGCGAGTTGTTTCTTAGCTTCCCAAAGAGCTGGAAGCAAGATGCTGTGGGGCCCAACTCGCCCTTTGGAAAGAAGCCTGCACGTTGTGCCTTTCAGCTCTAGGGCAAAGTAGCACACCCAGAGCAGAAGTCCTACTTCAGCCAGATCAGGCCTGCAAAGAAACTGCGTTTCACAGGCCTTTGGAAGAGATGTTCCCGGTAGGCTGTAAGAGCACTGTGCAGAGCGAGTTGTTTCTTAGCTTCCCAAAGAGCTGGAAGCAAGATGCTGTGGGGCCCAACTCGCCCTTTGGAAAGAAGCCTGCACGTTGTGCCTTTCAGCTCTAGGGCAAAGTAGCACACCCAGAGCAGAAGTCCTACTTCAGCCAGATCAGGCCTGCAAAGAAACTGCGTTTCACAGGCCTTTGGAAGAGATGTTCCCGGTAGGCTGTAAGAGCACTGTGCAGAGCGAGTTGTTTCTTAGCTTCCCAAAGAGCTGGAAGCAAGATGCTGTGGGGCCCAACTCGCCCTTTGGAAAGAAGCCTGCACGTTGTGCCTTTCAGCTCTAGGGCAAAGTAGCACACCCAGAGCAGAAGTCCTACTTCAGCCAGATCAGGCCTGCAAAGAAACTGCGTTTCACTGGCCTTTGGAAGAGATGTTCCCATTAGGCTGTAAGAGCACTGTGCAGATCGAGTTGTTTCTTAGCTTCCCAAAGAGCTGGAAGCAAGATGCTGTGGGGCCCAACTCGCCCTTTGGAAAGAAGCCTGCACGTTGTGCCTTTCAGCTCTAGGGCAAAGTAGCACACCCAGAGCAGAAGTCCTACTTCAGCCAGATCAGGCCTGCAAAGAAACTGCGTTTCACAGGCCTTTGGAAGACATGTTCCCACTAGGCTGTAAGAGCACTGTGCAGAGCGAGTTGTTTCTTAGCTTCCCAAAGAGCTGGAAGCAAGATGCTGTGGGGCCCAACTCGCCCTTTGGAAAGAAGCCTGCACGTTGTGCCTTTCAGCTCTAGGGCAATGTAGCACACCCAGAGCAGAAGTCCTACTTCAGCCAGATCAGGCCTGCAAAGAAACTGCGTTTCACAGGCCTTTGGAAGAGATGTTCCCGGTAGGCTGTAAGAGCACTGTGCAGAGCGAGTTGTTTCTTAGCTTCCCAAAGAGCTGGAAGCAAGATGCTGTGGGGCCCAACTCGCCCTTTGGAAAGAAGCCTGCACGTTGTGCCTTTCAGCTCTAGGGCAATGTAGCACACCCAGAGCAGAAGTCCTACTTCAGCCAGATCAGGCCTGCAAAGAAACTGCGTTTCACAGGCCTTTGGAAGAGATGTTCCCGGTAGGCTGTAAGAGCACTGTGCAGAGCGAGTTGTTTCTTAGCTTCCCAAAGAGCTGGAAGCAAGATGCTGTGGGGCCCAACTCGCCCTTTGGAAAGAAGCCTGCACGTTGTGCCTTTCAGCTCTAGGGCAATGTAGCACACCCAGAGCAGAAGTCCTACTTCAGCCAGATCAGGCCTGCAAAGAAACTGCGTTTCACAGGCCTTTGGAAGAGATGTTCCCGGTAGGCTGTAAGAGCACTGTGCAGAGCGAGTTGTTTCTTAGCTTCCCAAAGAGCTGGAAGCAAGATGCTGTTGGGCCCAACTCGCCCTTTGGAAAGAAGCCTGCACGTTGTGCCTTTCAGCTCTAGGGCAATGTAGCACACCCAGAGCAGAAGTCCTACTTCAGCCAGATCAGGCCTGCAAAGAAACTGCGTTTCACAGGCCTTTGGAAGAGATGTTCCCGGTAGGCTGTAAGAGCACTGTGCAGAGCGAGTTGTTTCTTAGCTTCCCAAAGAGCTGGAAGCAAGATGCTGTGGGGCCCAACTCGCCCTTTGGAAAGAAGCCTGCACGTTGTGCCTTTCAGCTCTAGGGCAATGTAGCACACCCAGAGCAGAAGTCCTACTTCAGCCAGATCAGGCCTGCAAAGAAACTGCGTTTCACAGGCCTTTGGAAGAGATGTTCCCAGTAGGCTGTAAGAGCACTGTGCAGAGCGAGTTGTTTCTTAGCTTCCCAAAGAGCTGGAAGCAAGATGCTGTGGGGCCCAACTCGCCCTTTGGAAAGAAGCCTGCACGTTGTGCCTTTCAGCTCTAGGGCAAAGTAGCACACCCAGAGCAGAAGTCCTACTTCAGCCAGATCAGGCCTGCAAAGAAACTGCGTTTCACAGGCCTTTGGAAGAGATGTTCCCGGTAGGCTGTAAGAGCACTGTGCAGAGCGAGTTGTTTCTTAGCTTCCCAAAGAGCTGGAAGCAAGATGCTGTGGGGCCCAACTCGCCCTTTGGAAAGAAGCCTGCACGTTGTGCCTTTCAGCTCTAGGGCAATGTAGCACACCCAGAGCAGAAGTCCTACTTCAGCCAGATCAGGCCTGCAAAGAAACTGCGTTTCACAGGCCTTTGGAAGAGATGTTCCCGGTAGGCTGTAAGAGCACTGTGCAGAGCGAGTTGTTTCTTAGCTTCCCAAAGAGCTGGAAGCAAGATGCTGTTGGGCCCAACTCGCCCTTTGGAAAGAAGCCTGCACGTTGTGCCTTTCAGCTCTAGGGCAATGTAGCACACCCAGAGCAGAAGTCCTACTTCAGCCAGATCAGGCCTGCAAAGAAACTGCGTTTCACAGGCCTTTGGAAGAAATGTTCCCGGTAGGCTGTAAGAGCACTGTGCAGAGCGAGTTGTTTCTTAGCTTCCCAAAGAGCTGGAAGCAAGATGCTGTTGGGCCCAACTCACCATTAGGAAAGAAGCCTGCACGTTGTGCCTTTCAGCTCTAGGGCAATGTAGCACACCCAGAGCAGAAGTCCTACTTCAGCCAGATCAGGCCTGCAAAGAAACTGCGTTTCACAGGCCTTTGGAAGAGATGTTCCCGGTAGGCTGTAAGAGCACTGTGCAGAGCGAGTTGTTTCTTAGCTTCCCAAAGAGCTGGAAGCAAGAGGCTGTGGGGCCCAACTCGCCCTTAGGAAAGAAGCCTGCACGTTGTGCCTTTCAGCTCTAGGGCAATGTAGCACACCCAGAGCAGAAGTCCTACTTCAGCCAGATCAGGCCTGCAAAGAAACTGCGTTTCACAGGCCTTTGGAAGAGATGTTCCCGGTAGGCTGTAAGAGCACTGTGCAGAGCGAGTTGTTTCTTAGCTTCCCAAAGAGCTGGAAGCAAGATGCTGTGGGGCCCAACTCGCCCTTTGGAAAGAAGCCTGCACGTTGTGCCTTTCAGCTCTAGGGCAATGTAGCACACCCAGAGCAGAAGTCCTACTTCAGCCAGATCAGGCCTGCAAAGAAACTGCGTTTCACAGGCCTTTGGAAGAGATGTTCCCGGTAGGCTGTAAGAGCACTGTGCAGAGCGAGTTGTTTCTTAGCTTCCCAAAGAGCTGGAAGCAAGATGCTGTGGGGCCCAACTCGCCCTTTGGAAAGAAGCCTGCACGTTGTGCCTTTCAGCTCTAGGGCAAAGTAGCACACCCAGAGCAGAAGTCCTACTTCAGCCAGATCAGGCCTGCAAAGAAACTGCGTTTCACAGGCCTTTGGAAGAGATGTTCCCGGTAGGCTGTAAGAGCACTGTGCAGAGCGAGTTGTTTCTTAGCTTCCCAAAGAGCTGGAAGCAAGATGCTGTGGGGCCCAACTCGCCCTTTGGAAAGAAGCCTGCACGTTGTGCCTTTCAGCTCTAGGGCAAAGTAGCACACCCAGAGCAGAAGTCCTACTTCAGCCAGATCAGGCCTGCAAAGAAACTGCGTTTCACAGGCCTTTGGAAGAGATGTTCCCGGTAGGCTGTAAGAGCACTGTGCAGAGCGAGTTGTTTCTTAGCTTCCCAAAGAGCTGGAAGCAAGATGCTGTGGGGCCCAACTCGCCCTTTGGAAAGAAGCCTGCACGTTGTGCCTTTCAGCTCTAGGGCAAAGTAGCACACCCAGAGCAGAAGTCCTACTTCAGCCAGATCAGGCCTGCAAAGAAACTGCGTTTCACAGGCCTTTGGAAGAGATGTTCCCGGTAGGCTGTAAGAGCACTGTGCAGAGCGAGTTGTTTCTTAGCTTCCCAAAGAGCTGGAAGCAAGATGCTGTGGGGCCCAACTCGCCCTTTGGAAAGAAGCCTGCACGTTGTGCCTTTCAGCTCTAGGGCAATGTAGCACACCCAGAGCAGAAGTCCTACTTCAGCCAGATCAGGCCTGCAAAGAAACTGCGTTTCACAGGCCTTTGGAAGAGATGTTCCCGGTAGGCTGTAAGAGCACTGTGCAGAGAGAGTTGTTTCTTAGCTTCCCAAAGAGCTGGAAGCAAGATGCTGTGGGGCCCAACTCGCCCTTTGGAAAGAAGCCTGCACGTTGTGCCTTTCAGCTCTAGGGCAATGTAGCACACCCAGAGCAGAAGTCCTACTTCAGCCAGATAAGGCCTGCAAAGAAACTGCTTTTCACAGGTCTTTGGAAGAGATGTTCCCGGTAGGCAGTAAGAGCACTGTGCAGAGCGAGTTGTTTCTTAGCTTCCCAAAGAGCTGGAAGCAAGATGCTGTGGGGCCCAACTCGCCCTTTGGAAAGAAGCCTGCACGTTGTGCCTTTCTGCTCTAGGGCAATGTAGCACACCCAGAGCAGAAGTCCTACTTCAGCCAGATCAGGCCTGCAAAGAAACTGCGTTTCACAGGCCTTTGGAAGAGATGTTCCCGGTAGGCTGTAAGAGCACTGTGCAGAGCGAGTTGTTTCTTAGCTTCCCAAAGAGCTGGAAGCAAGATGCTGTGGGGCCCAACTCGCCCTTTGGAAAGAAGCCTGCACGTTGTGCCTTTCAGCTCTAGGGCAATGTAGCACACCCAGAGCAGAAGTCCTACTTCAGCCAGATCAGGCCTGCAAAGAAACTGCGTTTCACAGGCCTTTGGAAGAGATGTTCCCGGTAGGCTGTAAGAGCACTGTGCAGAGCGAGTTGTTTCTTAGCTTCCCAAAGAGCTGGAAGCAAGATGCTGTGGGGCCCAACTCGCCCTTTGGAAAGAAGCCTGCACGTTGTGCCTTTCAGCTCTAGGGCAATGTAGCACACCCAGAGCAGAAGTCCTACTTCAGCCAGATCAGGCCTGCAAAGAAACTGCGTTTCACAGGCCTTTGGAAGAGATGTTCCCGGTAGGCTGTAAGAGCACTGTGCAGAGCGAGTTGTTTCTTAGCTTCCCAAAGAGCTGGAAGCAAGATGCTGTGGGGCCCAACTCACCATTAGGAAAGAAGCCTGCACCTTGTGCCTTTCAGCTCTAGGGCAATGTAGCACACCCAGAGCAGAAGTCCTACTTCAGCCAGATCAGGCCTGCAAAGAAACTGCGTTTCACAGGCCTTTGGAAGAAATGTTCCCGGTAGGCTGTAAGAGCACTGTGCAGAGCGAGTTGTTTCTTAGCTTCCCAAAGAGCTGGAAGCAAGATGCTGTGGGGCCCAACTCGCCCTTAGGAAAGAAGCCTGCACGTTGTGCCTTTCAGCTCTAGGGCAATGTAGCACACCCAGAGCAGAAGTCCTACTTCAGCCAGATCAGGCCTGCAAAGAAACTGCGTTTCACAGGCCTTTGGAAGAGATGTTCCCGGTAGGCTGTAAGAGCACTGTGCAGAGCGAGTTGTTTCTTAGCTTCCCAAAGAGCTGGAAGCAAGATGCTGTGGGGCCCAACTCGCCCTTTGGAAAGAAGCCTGCACGTTGTGCCTTTCAGCTCTAGGGCAAAGTAGCACACCCAGAGCAGAAGTCCTACTTCAGCCAGATCAGGCCTGCAAAGAAACTGCGTTTCACAGGCCTTTGGAAGAGATGTTCCCGGTAGGCTGTAAGAGCACTGTGCAGAGCGAGTTGTTTCTTAGCTTCCCAAAGAGCTGGAAGCAAGATGCTGTGGGGCCCAACTCGCCCTTTGGAAAGAAGCCTGCACGTTGTGCCTTTCAGCTCTAGGGCAAAGTAGCACACCCAGAGCAGAAGTCCTACTTCAGCCAGATCAGGCCTGCAAAGAAACTGCGTTTCACAGGCCTTTGGAAGAGATGTTCCCGGTAGGCTGTAAGAGCACTGTGCAGAGCGAGTTGTTTCTTAGCTTCCCAAAGAGCTGGAAGCAAGATGCTGTGGGGCCCAACTCGCCCTTTGGAAAGAAGCCTGCACGTTGTGCCTTTCAGCTCTAGGGCAAAGTAGCACACCCAGAGCAGAAGTCCTACTTCAGCCAGATCAGGCCTGCAAAGAAACTGCGTTTCACAGGCCTTTGGAAGAGATGTTCCCGGTAGGCTGTAAGAGCACTGTGCAGAGCGAGTTGTTTCTTAGCTTCCCAAAGAGCTGGAAGCAAGATGCTGTGGGGCCCAACTCGCCCTTTGGAAAGAAGCCTGCACGTTGTGCCTTTCAGCTCTAGGGCAAAGTAGCACACCCAGAGCAGAAGTCCTACTTCAGCCAGATCAGGCCTGCAAAGAAACTGCGTTTCACAGGCCTTTGGAAGAGATGTTCCCGGTAGGCTGTAAGAGCACTGTGCAGAGCGAGTTGTTTCTTAGCTTCCCAAAGAGCTGGAAGCAAGATGCTGTGGGGCCCAACTCGCCCTTTGGAAAGAAGCCTGCACGTTGTGCCTTTCAGCTCTAGGGCAAAGTAGCACACCCAGAGCAGAAGTCCTACTTCAGCCAGATCAGGCCTGCAAAGAAACTGCGTTTCACAGGCCTTTGGAAGAGATGTTCCCGGTAGGCTGTAAGAGCACTGTGCAGAGCGAGTTGTTTCTTAGCTTCCCAAAGAGCTGGAAGCAAGAGGCTGTGGGGCCCAACTCGCCCTTTGGAAAGAAGCCTGCACGTTGTGCCTTTCAGCTCTAGGGCAAAGTAGCACACCCAGAGCAGAAGTCCTACTTCAGCCAGATCAGGCCTGCAAAGAAACTGCGTTTCACAGGCCTTTGGAAGAGATGTTCCCGGTAGGCTGTAAGAGCACTGTGCAGAGCGAGTTGTTTCTTAGCTTCCCAAAGAGCTGGAAGCAAGATGCTGTGGGGCCCAACTCGCCCTTTGGAAAGAAGCCTGCACGTTGTGCCTTTCAGCTCTAGGGCAATGTAGCACACCCAGAGCAGAAGTCCTACTTCAGCCAGATCAGGCCTGCAAAGAAACTGCGTTTCACAGGCCTTTGGAAGAGATGTTCCCGGTAGGCTGTAAGAGCACTGTGCAGAGCGAGTTGTTTCTTAGCTTCCCAAAGAGCTGGAAGCAAGATGCTGTGGGGCCCAACTCGCCCTTTGGAAAGAAGCCTGCACGTTGTGCCTTTCAGCTCTAGGGCAAAGTAGCACACCCAGAGCAGAAGTCCTACTTCAGCCAGATCAGGCCTGCAAAGAAACTGCGTTTCACAGGCCTTTGGAAGAGATGTTCCCGGTAGGCTGTAAGAGCACTGTGCAGAGCGAGTTGTTTCTTAGCTTCCCAAAGAGCTGGAAGCAAGATGCTGTGGGGCCCAACTCGCCCTTTGGAAAGAAGCCTGCACGTTGTGCCTTTCAGCTCTAGGGCAATGTAGCACACCCAGAGCAGAAGTCCTACTTCAGCCAGATCAGGCCTGCAAAGAAACTGCGTTTCACAGGCCTTTGGAAGAGATGTTCCCGGTAGGCTGTAAGAGCACTGTGCAGAGCGAGTTGTTTCTTAGCTTCCCAAAGAGCTGGAAGCAAGATGCTGTTGGGCCCAACTCACCCTTTGGAAAGGAGCCTGCACGTTGTGCCTTTCAGCTCTAGGGCAATGTAGCACACCCAGAGCAGAAGTCCTACTTCAGCCAGATCAGGCCTGCAAAGAAACTGCGTTTCACAGGCCTTTGGAAGAGATGTTCCCGGTAGGCTGTAAGAGCACTGTGCAGAGCGAGTTGTTTCTTAGCTTCCCAAAGAGCTGGAAGCAAGATGCTGTGGGGCCCAACTCGCCCTTTGGAAAGAAGCCTGCACGTTGTGCCTTTCAGCTCTAGGGCAAAGTAGCACACCCAGAGCAGAAGTCCTACTTCAGCCAGATCAGGCCTGCAAAGAAACTGCGTTTCACAGGCCTTTGGAAGAGATGTTCCCGGTAGGCTGTAAGAGCACTGTGCAGAGCGAGTTGTTTCTTAGCTTCCCAAAGAGCTGGAAGCAAGATGCTGTGGGGCCCAACTCGCCCTTTGGAAAGAAGCCTGCACGTTGTGCCTTTCAGCTCTAGGGCAAAGTAGCACACCCAGAGCAGAAGTCCTACTTCAGCCAGATCAGGCCTGCAAAGAAACTGCGTTTCACAGGCCTTTGGAAGAGATGTTCCCGGTAGGCTGTAAGAGCACTGTGCAGAGCGAGTTGTTTCTTAGCTTCCCAAAGAGCTGGAAGCAAGATGCTGTGGGGCCCAACTCGCCCTTTGGAAAGAAGCCTGCACGTTGTGCCTTTCAGCTCTAGGGCAAAGTAGCACACCCAGAGCAGAAGTCCTACTTCAGCCAGATCAGGCCTGCAAAGAAACTGCGTTTCACAGGCCTTTGGAAGAGATGTTCCCGGTAGGCTGTAAGAGCACTGTGCAGAGCGAGTTGTTTCTTAGCTTCCCAAAGAGCTGGAAGCAAGATGCTGTTGGGCCCAACTCACCCTTTGGAAAGAAGCCTGCACGTTGTGCCTTTCAGCTCTAGGGCAATGTAGCACACCCAGAGCAGAAGTCCTACTTCAGCCAGATCAGGCCTGCAAAGAAACTGCGTTTCACAGGCCTTTGGAAGAGATGTTCCCGGTAGGCTGTAAGAGCACTGTGCAGAGCGAGTTGTTTCTTAGCTTCCCAAAGAGCTGGAAGCAAGATGCTGTGGGGCCCAACTCGCCCTTTGGAAAGAAGCCTGCACGTTGTGCCTTTCAGCTCTAGGGCAATGTAGCACACCCAGAGCAGAAGTCCTACTTCAGCCAGATCAGGCCTGCAAAGAAACTGCGTTTCACAGGCCTTTGGAAGAGATGCTCCCGGTAGGCTGTAAGAGCACTGTGCAGAGCGAGTTGTTTCTTAGCTTCCCAAAGAGCTGGAAGCAAGATGCTGTGGGGCCCAACTCGCCCTTTGGAAAGAAGCCTGCACGTTGTGCCTTTCAGCTCTAGGGCAATGTAGCACACCCAGAGCCGAAGTCCTACTTCAGCCAGATCAGGCCTGCAAAGAAACTGCGTTTCACAGGCCTTTGGAAGAGATGTTCCCGGTAGGCTGTAAGAGCACTGTGCAGAGCGAGTTGTTTCTTAGCTTCCCAAAGAGCTGGAAGCAAGATGCTGTTGGGCCCAACTCACCCTTACGAAAGAAGCCTGCACGTTGTGCCTTTCAGCTCTAGGGCAATGTAGCACACCCAGAGCAGAAGTCCTACTTCAGCCAGATCAGGCCTGCAAAGAAACTGCGTTTCACAGGCCTTTGGAAGAAATGTTCCCGGTAGGCTGTAACAGCACTGTGCAGAGCGAGTTGTTTCTTAGCTTCCCAAAGAGCTGGAAGCAAGATGCTGTTGGGCCCAACTCACCATTAGGAAAGGAGCCTGCACGTTGTGCCTTTCAGCTCTAGGGCAATGTAGCACACCCAGAGCAGAAGTCCTACTTCAGCCAGATCAGGCCTGCAAAGAAACTGCGTTTCACAGGCCTTTGCAAGAGATGTTCCCGGTAGGCTGTAAGAGCACTGTGCAGAGCGAGTTGTTTCTTAGCTTCCCAAAGAGCTGGAAGCAAGATGCTGTGGGGCCCAACTCGCCCTTTGGAAAGAAGCCTGCACGTTGTGCCTTTCAGCTCTAGGACAATGTAGCACACCCAGAGCAGAAGTCCTACTTCAGCCAGATCAGGCCTGCAAAGAAACTGCGTTTCACAGGCCTTTGGAAGAGATGTTCCCGGTAGGCTGTAAGAGCACTGTGCAGAGCGAGTTGTTTCTTAGCTTCCCAAAGAGCTGGAAGCAAGATGCTGTGGGGCACAACTCGCCCTTTGGAAAGAAGCCTGCTCGTTGTGCCTTTCAGCTCTAGGGCAATGTAGCACACCCAGAGCAGAAGTCCTACTTCAGCCAGATAAGGCCTGCAAAGAAACTGCGTTTCACAGGTCTTTGGAAGAGATGTTCCCGGTAGGCAGTAAGAGCACTGTGCAGAGCGAGTTGTTTCTTAGCTTTCCAAAGAGCTGGAAGCAAGATGCTGTGGGGCCCAACTCGCCCTTTGGAAAGAAGCCTACACGTTGTGCCTTTCAGCTCTAGGGCAATGTAGCACACCCAGAGCAGAAGTCCTACTTCAGCCAGATCAAGCCTGCAAAGAAACTGCGTTTCACAGGCCTTTGGAAGAGATGTTCCCGGTAGGCAGTAAGAGCACTGTGCAGAGCGAGTTGTTTCTTAGCTTCCCAAAGAGCTGGAAGCAAGATGCTGTGGGGCTGATCTCGCCCTTTGGAAAGAAGCCTGCACGTTGTGCCTTTCAGCTCTAGGGCAATGTAGCACACCCAGAGCAGGAGTCCTACTTCAGCCAGATCAGGCCTGCAAAGAAACTGCCTTTCACAGGCCTTTGGAAGAGATGATCCCGGTAGGCAGTAAGAGCACTGTGCAGAGCGAGTTGTTTCTTAGCTTCCCAAAGAGCTGGAAGCAAGATGCTGTTGGGCCCAACTCACCCTTTGGAAAGGAGCCTGCACGTTGTGCCTTTCAGCTCTAGGGCAATGTAGCACACCCAGAGCAGAAGTCCTACTTCAGCCAGATCAGGCCTGCAAAGAAACTGCGTTTCACAGGCCTTTGGAAGAGATGTTCCCGGTAGGCTGTAAGAGCACTGTGCAGAGCGAGTTGTTTCTTAGCTTCCCAAAGAGCTGGAAGCAAGAGGCTGTGGGGCCCAACTCACCCTTTGGAAAGAAGCCTGCACGTTGTGTCTTTCAGCTCTAGGGCAATGTAGCACACCCAGAGCAGAAGTCCTACTTCAGCCAGATCAGGCCTGCAAAGAAACTGCGTTTCACAGGCCTTTGGAAGAGATGTTCCCGGTAGGCTGTAAGAGCACTGTGCAGAGCGAGTTGTTTCTTAGCTTCCCAAAGAGCTGGAAGCAAGATGCTGTGGGGCCCAACTCGCCCTTTGGAAAGAAGCCTGCACGTTGTGCCTTTCAGCTCTAGGGCAATGTAGCACACCCAGAGCCGAAGTCCTACTTCAGCCAGAACAGGCCTGCAAAGAAACTGCGTTTCACAGGCCTTTGGAAGAGATGTTCCCGGTAGGCTGTAAGAGCACTGTGCAGAGCGAGTTGCTTCTTAGCTTCCCAAAGAGCTGGAAGCAAGATGCTGTTGGGCCCAACTCACCATTACGAAAGAAGCCTGCACCTTGTGCCTTTCAGCTCTAGGGCAATGTAGCACACCCAGAGCAGAAGTCCTACTTCAGCCAGATCAGGCCTGCAAAGAAACTGCGTTTCACAGGCCTTTGGAAGAAATGTTCCCGGTAGGCTGTAACAGCACTGTGCAGAGCGAGTTGTTTCTTAGCTTCCCAAAGAGCTGGAAGCAAGATGCTGTTGGGCCCAACTCACCCTTAGGAAAGAAGCCTGCACGTTGTGCCTTTCAGCTCTAGGGCAATGTAGCACACCCAGAGCAGAAGTCCTACTTCAGCCAGATCAGGCCTGCAAAGAAACTGCGTTTCACAGGCCTTTGGAAGCGATGTTCCCGGTAGGCTGTAAGAGCACTGTGCAGAGCGAGTTGTTTCTTAGCTTCCCAAAGAGCTGGAAGCAAGATGCTGTGGGGCCCAACTCACCCTTAGGAAAGAAGCCTGCACGTTGTGCCTTTCAGCTCTAGGGCAATGTAGCACACCCAGAGCAGAAGTCCTACTTCAGCCAGATCAGGCCTGCAAAGAAACTGCGTTTCACAGGCCTTTGGAAGAGATGTTCCCGGTAGGCTGTAAGAGCACTGTGCAGAGCGAGTTGTTTCTTAGCTTCCCAAAGAGCTGGAAGCAAGATGCTGTGGGGCCCAACTCGCCCTTTGGAAAGAAGCCTGCACGTTGTGCCTTTCAGCTCTAGGGCAATGTAGCACACCCAGAGCAGAAGTTCTACTTCAGCCAGATCAGGCCTGCAAAGAAACTGCGTTTCACAGGCCTTTGGAAGAGATGTTCCCGGTAGGCTGTAAGAGCACTGTGCAGAGCGAGTTGTTTCTTAGCTTCCCAAAGAGCTGGAAGCAAGATGCTGTGGGGCCCAACTCGCCCTTTGGAAAGAAGCCTGCACGTTGTGCCTTTCAGCTCTAGGGCAATGTAGCACACCCAGAGCAGAAGTCCTACTTCAGCCAGATCAGGCCTGCAAAGAAACTGCGTTTCACAGGCCTTTGGAAGAGATGTTCCCGGTAGGCTGTAAGAGCACTGTGCAGAGCGAGTTGTTTCTTAGCTTCCCAAAGAGCTGGAAGCAAGATGCTGTGGGGCCCAACTCGCCCTTTGGAAAGAAGCCTGCACGTTGTGCCTTTCAGCTCTAGGGCAATGTAGCACACCCAGAGCAGAAGTCCTACTTCAGCCAGATCAGGCCTGCAAAGAAACTGCGTTTCACAGGCCTTTGGAAGAGATGTTCCCGGTAGGCTGTAAGAGCACTGTGCAGAGCGAGTTGTTTCTTAGCTTCCCAAAGAGCTGGAAGCAAGATGCTGTTGGGCCCAACTCACCATTACGAAAGAAGCCTGCACGTTGTGCCTTTCAGCTCTAGGGCAATGTAGCACACCCAGAGCAGAAGTCCTACTTCAGCCAGATCAGGCCTGCAAAGAAACTGCGTTTCACAGGCATTTGGAAGAAATGTTCCCGGTAGGCTGTAACAGCACTGTGCAGAGCGAGTTGTTTCTTAGCTTCCCAAAGAGCTGGAAGCAAGATGCTGTTGGGCCCAACTCACCATTAGGAAAGGAGCCTGCACGTTGTGCCTTTCAGCTCTAGGGCAATGTAGCACACCCAGAGCAGAAGTCCTACTTCAGCCAGATCAGGCCTGCAAAGAAACTGTGTTTCACAGGCCTTTGGAAGAGATGTTCCCGGTAGGCTGTAAGAGCACTGTGCAGAGCGAGTTGTTTCTTAGCTTCCCAAAGAGCTGGAAGCAAGATGCTGTGGGGCCCAACTCGCCCTTTGGAAAGAAGCCTGCACGTTGTGCCTTTCAGCTCTAGGACAATGTAGCACACCCAGAGCAGAAGTCCTACTTCAGCCAGATCAGGCCTGCAAAGAAACTGCGTTTCACAGGCCTTTGGAAGAGATGTTCCCGGTAGGCTGTAAGAGCACTGTGCAGAGCGAGTTGTTTCTTAGCTTCCCAAAGAGCTGGAAGCAAGATGCTGTGGGGCACAACTCGCCCTTTGGAAAGAAGCCTGCTCGTTGTGCCTTTCAGCTCTAGGGCAATGTAGAACACCCAGAGCAGAAGTCCTACTTCAGCCAGATCAGGCCTGCAAAGAAACTGCTTTTCACAGGTCTTTGGAAGAGATGTTCCCGGTAGGCAGTAAGAGCTCTGTGCAGAGCGAGTTGTTTCTTAGCTTTCCAAAGAGCTGGAAGCAAGATGCTGTGGGGCCCAACTCGCCCTTTGGAAAGAAGCCTGCACGTTGTGCCTTTCAGCTCTAGGGCAATGTAGCACACCCAGAGCAGAAGTTCTACTTCAGCCAGATCAGGCCTGCAAAGAAACTGCGTTTCACAGGCCTTTGGAAGAGATGTTCCCGGTAGGCTGTAAGAGCACTGTGCAGAGCGAGTTGTTTCTTAGCTTCCCAAAGAGCTGGAAGCAAGATGCTGTGGGGCCCAACTCGCCCTTTGGAAAGAAGCCTGCACGTTGTGCCTTTCAGCTCTAGGGCAATGTAGCACACCCAGAGCCGAAGTCCTACTTCAGCCAGAACAGGCCTGCAAAGAAACTGCGTTTCACAGGCCTTTGGAAGAGATGTTCCCGGTAGGCTGTAAGAGCACTGTGCAGAGCGAGTTTTTTCTTAGCTTCCCAAAGAGCTGGAAGCAAGATGCTGTTGGGCCCAACTCACCCTTTCGAAAGAAGCCTGCACGTTGTGCCTTTCAGCTCTAGGGCAAAGTAGCACACCCAGAGCAGAAGTCCTACTTCAGCCAGATCAGGCCTCCAAAGAAACTGCGTTTCACAGGCCTTTGGAAGAAATGTTCCCGGTAGGCTGTAACAGCACTGTGCAGAGCGAGTTGTTTCTTAGCTTCCCAAAGAGCTGGAAGCAAGATGCTGTTGGGCCCAACTCACCCTTAGGAAAGAAGCCTGCACGTTGTGCCTTTCAGCTCTAGGGCAATGTAGCACACCCAGAGCAGAAGTCCTACTTCAGCCAGATCAGGCCTGCAAAGAAACTGTGTTTCACAGGCCTTTGCAAGAGATGTTCCCGGTAGGCTGTAAGAGCACTGTGCAGAGCGAGTTGTTTCTTAGCTTCCCAAAGAGCTGGAAGCAAGATGCTGTGGGGCCCAACTCGCCCTTTGGAAAGAAGCCTGCACGTTGTGCCTTTCAGCTCTAGGACAATGTAGCACACCCAGAGCAGAAGTCCTACTTCAGCCAGATCAGGCCTGCAAAGAAACTGCGTTTCAGAGGCCTTTGGAAGAGATGTTCCCGGTAGGCTGTAAGAGCACTGTGCAGAGCGAGTTGTTTCTTAGCTTCCCAAAGAGCTGGAAGCAAGATGCTGTGGGGCACAAATCGCCCTTTGGAAAGAAGCCTGCTCGTTGTGCCTTTCAGCTCTAGGGCAATGTAGCACACCCAGAGCAGAAGTCCTACTTCAGCCAGATAAGGCCTGCAAAGAAACTGCTTTTCACAGGTCTTTGGAAGAGATGTTCCCGGTAGGCAGTAAGAGCTCTGTGCAGAGCGAGTTGTTTCTTAGCTTTCCAAAGAGCTGGAAGCAAGATGCTGTGGGGCCCAACTCGCCCTTTGGAAAGAAGCCTACACGTTGTGCCTTTCAGCTCTAGGGCAATGTAGCACACCCAGAGCAGGAGTCCTACTTCAGGCAGATCAAGCCTGCAAAGAAACTGCGTTTCACAGGCCTTTGGAAGAGATGTTCCCGGTAGGCAGTAAGAGCACTGTGCAGAGCGAGTTGTTTCTTAGCTTCCCAAAGAGGTGGAAGCAAGATGCTGTGGGGCTGATCTCGCCCTTTGGAAAGAAGCCTGCACGTTGTGCCTTTCAGCTCTAGGGCAATGTAGCACACCCAGAGCAGGAGTCCTACTTCAGCCAGATCAGGCCTGCAAAGAAACTGCCTTTCACAGGCCTTTGGAAGAGATGATCCCGGTAGGCAGTAAGAGCCTTGTGCAGAGCGAGTTGTTTCTTAGCTTCCCAAAGAGCTGGAAGCAAGATGCTGTTGGGCCCAACTCACCATTAGGAAAGGAGCCTGCACGTTGTGCCTTTCAGCTCTAGGGCAATGTAGCACACCCAGAGCAGAAGTCCTACTTCAGCCAGATCAGGCCTGCAAAGAAACTGCGTTTCACAGGCCTTTGGAAGAGATGTTCCCGGTAGGCTGTAAGAGCACTGTGCAGAGCGAGTTGTTTCTTAGCTTCCCAAAGAGCTGGAAGCAAGAGGCTGTGGGGCCCAACTCACCCTTAGGAAAGAAGCCTGCACGTTGTGTCTTTCAGCTCTAGGGCAATGTAGCACACCCAGAGCAGAAGTCCTACTTCAGCCAGATCAGGCCTGCAAAGAAACTGCGTTTCACAGGCCTTTGGAAGAGATGTTCCCGGTAGGCTGTAAGAGCACTGTGCAGAGCGAGTTGTTTCTTAGCTTCCCAAAGAGCTGGAAGCAAGATGCTGTGGGGCCCAACTCGCCCTTTGGAAAGAAGCCTGCACGTTGTGCCTTTCAGCTCTAGGGCAATGTAGCACACCCAGAGCCGAAGTCCTACTTCAGCCAGATCAGGCCTGCAAAGAAACTGCGTTTCACAGGCCTTTGGAAGAGATGTTCCCGGTAGGCTGTAAGAGCACTGTGCCGAGCGAGTTGTTTCTTAGCTTCCCAAAGAGCTGGAAGCAAGATGCTGTTGGGCCCAACTCACCATTACGAAAGAAGCCTGCACCTTGTGCCTTTCAGCTCTAGGGCAATGTAGCACACCCAGAGCAGAAGTCCTACTTCAGCCAGATCAGGCCTGCAAAGAAACTGCGTTTCACAGGCATTTGGAAGAAATGTTCCCGGTAGGCTGTAACAGCACTGTGCAGAGCGAGTTGTTTCTTAGCTTCCCAAAGAGCTGGAAGCAAGATGCTGTTGGGCCCAACTCACCATTAGGAAAGGAGCCTGCACGTTGTGCCTTTCAGCTCTAGGGCAATGTAGCACACCCAGAGCAGAAGTCCTACTTCAGCCAGATCAGGCCTGCAAAGAAACTGCGTTTCACAGGCCTTTGGAAGCGATGTTCCCGGTAGGCTGTAAGAGCACTGTGCAGAGCGAGTTGTTTCTTAGCTTCCCAAAGAGCTGGAAGCAAGAGGCTGTGGGGCCCAACTCACCCTTAGGAAAGAAGCCTGCACGTTGTGCCTTTCAGCTCTAGGGCAATGTAGCACACCCAGAGCAGAAGTCCTACTTCAGCCAGATCAGGCCTGCAAAGAAACTGCGTTTCACATGCCTTTGGAAGAGATGTTCCCGGTAGGCTGTAAGAGCACTGTGCAGAGCGAGTTGTTTCTTAGCTTCCCAAAGAGCTGGAAGCAAGATGCTGTGGGGCCCAACTCGCCCTTTGGAAAGAAGCCTGCACGTTGTGCCTTTCAGCTCTAGGGCAAAGTAGCACACCCAGAGCAGAAGTTCTACTTCAGCCAGATCAGGCCTGCAAAGAAACTGCGTTTCACAGGCCTTTGGAAGAGATGTTCCCGGTAGGCTGTAAGAGCACTGTGCAGAGCGAGTTGTTTCTTAGCTTCCCAAAGAGCTGGAAGCAAGATGCTGTGGGGCCCAACTCGCCCTTTGGAAAGAAGCCTGCACGTTGTGCCTTTCAGCTCTAGGGCAATGTAGCACACCCAGAGCAGAAGTCCTACTTCAGCCAGATCAGGCCTGCAAAGAAACTGCGTTTCACAGGCCTTTGGAAGAGATGTTCCCGGTAGGCTGTAAGAGCACTGTGCAGAGCGAGTTGTTTCTTAGCTTCCCAAAGAGCTGGAAGCAAGATGCTGTGGGGCCCAACTCGCCCTTTGGAAAGAAGCCTGCACGTTGTGCCTTTCAGCTCTAGGGCAAAGTAGCACACCCAGAGCAGAAGTCCTACTTCAGCCAGATCAGGCCTGCAAAGAAACTGCGTTTCACAGGCCTTTGGAAGAGATGTTCCCGGTAGGCTGTAAGAGCACTGTGCAGAGCGAGTTTTTTCTTAGCTTCCCAAAGAGCTGGAAGCAAGATGCTGTGGGGCCCAACTCACCCTTACGAAAGAAGCCTGCACGTTGTGCCTTTCAGCTCTAGGGCAATGTAGCACACCCAGAGCAGAAGTCCTACTTCAGCCAGATCAGGCCTCCAAAGAAACTGCGTTTCACAGGCATTTGGAAGAAATGTTCCCGGTAGGCTGTAACAGCACTGTGCAGAGCGAGTTGTTTCTTAGCTTCCCAAAGAGCTGGAAGCAAGATGCTGTTGGGCCCAACTCACCATTAGGAAAGGAGCCTGCACGTTGTGCCTTTCAGCTCTAGGGCAATGTAGCACACCCAGAGCAGAAGTCCTACTTCAGCCAGATCAGGCCTGCAAAGAAACTGCGTTTCACAGGCCTTTGGAAGAGATGTTCCCGGTAGGCTGTAAGAGCACTGTGCAGAGCGAGTTGTTTCTTAGCTTCCCAAAGAGCTGGAAGCAAGATGCTGTGGGGCCCAACTCGCCCTTTGGAAAGAAGCCTGCACGTTGTGCCTTTCAGCTCTAGGACAATGTAGCACACCCAGAGCAGAAGTCCTACTTCAGCCAGATCAGGCCTGCAAAGAAACTGCGTTTCACAGGCCTTTGGAAGAGATGTTCCCGGTAGGCTGTAAGAGCACTGTGCAGAGCGAGTTGTTTCTTAGCTTCCCAAAGAGCTGGAAGCAAGATGCTGTGGGGCACAAATCGCCCTTTGGAAAGAAGCCTGCTCGTTGTGCCTTTCAGCTCTAGGGCAATGTAGAACACCCAGAGCAGAAGTCCTACTTCAGCCAGATAAGGCCTGCAAAGAAACTGCTTTTCACAGGTCTTTGGAAGAGATGTTCCCGGTAGGCAGTAAGAGCTCTGTGCAGAGCGAGTTGTTTCTTAGCTTTCCAAAGAGCTGGAAGCAAGATGCTGTGGGGCCCAACTCGCCCTTTGGAAAGAAGCCTACACGTTGTGCCTTTCAGCTCTAGGGCAATGTAGCACACCCAGAGCAGGAGTCCTACTTCAGGCAGATCAGGCCTGCAAAGAAACTGCGTTTCACAGGCCTTTGGAAGAGATGTTCCCGGTAGGCAGTAAGAGCACTGTGCAGAGCGAGTTGTTTCTTAGCTTCCCAAAGAGGTGGAAGCAAGATGCTGTGGGGCTGAACTCGCCCTTTGGAAAGAAGCCTGCACGTTGTGCCTTTCAGCTCTAGGGCAATGTAGCACACCCAGAGCAGGAGTCCTACTTCAGCCAGATCAGGCCTGCAAAGAAACTGCCTTTCACAGGCCTTTGGAAGAGATGATCCCGGTAGGCAGTAAGAGCCCTGTGCAGAGCGAGTTGTTTCTTAGCTTCCCAAAGAGCTGGAAGCAAGATGCTGTTGGGCCCAACTCACCATTAGGAAAGAAGCCTGCACGTTGTGCCTTTCAGCTCTAGGGCAATGTAGCACACCCAGAGCAGAAGTCCTACTTCAGCCAGATCAGGCCTGCAAAGAAACTGCGTTTCACAGGCCTTTGGAAGAGATGTTCCCGGTAGGCTGTAAGAGCACTGTGCAGAGCGAGTTGTTTCTTAGCTTCCCAAAGAGCTGGAAGCAAGAGGCTGTGGGGCCCAACTCACCCTTAGGAAAGAAGCCTGCACGTTGTGTCTTTCAGCTCTAGGGCAATGTAGCACACCCAGAGCAGAAGTCCTACTTCAGCCAGATCAGGCCTGCAAAGAAACTGCGTTTCACAGGCCTTTGGAAGAGATGTTCCCGGTAGGCTGTAAGAGCACTGTGCAGAGCGAGTTGTTTCTTAGCTTCCCAAAGAGCTGGAAGCAAGATGCTGTGGGGCCCAACTCGCCCTTTGGAAAGAAGCCTGCACGTTGTGCCTTTCAGCTCTAGGGCAATGTAGCACACCCAGAGCAGAAGTCCTACTTCAGCCAGATCAGGCCTGCAAAGAAACTGCGTTTCACAGGCCTTTGGAAGAGATGTTCCCGGTAGGCTGTAAGAGCACTGTGCAGAGCGAGTTGTTTCTTAGCTTCCCAAAGAGCTGGAAGCAAGACGCTGTGGGGCCCAACTCGCCCTTTGGAAAGAAGCCTGCACGTTGTGCCTTTCAGCTCTAGGGCAATGTAGCACACCCAGAGCAGAAGTCCTACTTCAGCCAGATCAGGCCTGCAAAGAAACTGCGTTTCACAGGCCTTTGGAAGAGATGTTCCCGGTAGGCTGTAAGAGCACTGTGCAGAGCGAGTTGTTTCTTAGCTTCCCAAAGAGCTGGAAGCAAGATGCTGTTGGGCCCAACTCACCCTTACGAAAGAAGCCTGCACGTTGTGCCTTTCAGCTCTAGGGCAATGTAGCACACCCAGAGCAGAAGTCCTACTTCAGCCAGATCAGGCCTGCAAAGAAACTGCGTTTCACAGGCCTTTGGAAGAAATGTTCCCGGTAGGCTGTAACAGCACTGTGCAGAGCGAGTTGTTTCTTAGCTTCCCAAAGAGCTGGAAGCAAGATGCTGTTGGGCCCAACTCACCCTTTGGAAAGAAGCCTGCACGTTGTGCCTTTCAGCTCTAGGGCAAAGTAGCACACCCAGAGCAGAAGTCCTACTTCAGCCAGATCAGGCCTGCAAAGAAACTGCGTTTCACAGGCCTTTGGAAGAGATGTTCCCGGTAGGCTGTAAGAGCACTGTGCAGAGCGAGTTGTTTCTTAGCTTCCCAAAGAGCTGGAAGCAAGATGCTGTGGGGCCCAACTCGCCCTTTGGAAAGAAGCCTGCACGTTGTGCCTTTCAGCTCTAGGGCAAAGTAGCACACCCAGAGCAGAAGTCCTACTTCAGCCAGATCAGGCCTGCAAAGAAACTGCGTTTCACAGGCCTTTGGAAGAGATGTTCCCGGTAGGCTGTAAGAGCACTGTGCAGAGCGAGTTGTTTCTTAGCTTCCCAAAGAGCTGGAAGCAAGATGCTGTGGGGCCCAACTCGCCCTTTGGAAAGAAGCCTGCACGTTGTGCCTTTCAGCTCTAGGGCAAAGTAGCACACCCAGAGCAGAAGTCCTACTTCAGCCAGATCAGGCCTGCAAAGAAACTGCGTTTCACAGGCCTTTGGAAGAGATGTTCCCAGTAGGCTGTAAGAGCACTGTGCAGAGCGAGTTGTTTCTTAGCTTCCCAAAGAGCTGGAAGCAAGATGCTGTGGGGCCCAACTCGCCCTTTGGAAAGAAGCCTGCACGTTGTGCCTTTCAGCTCTAGGGCAAAGTAGCACACCCAGAGCAGAAGTCCTACTTCAGCCAGATCAGGCCTGCAAAGAAACTGCGTTTCACAGGCCTTTGGAAGAGATGTTCCCGGTAGGCTGTAAGAGCACTGTGCAGAGCGAGTTGTTTCTTAGCTTCCCAAAGAGCTGGAAGCAAGATGCTGTGGGGCCCAACTCGCCCTTTGGAAAGAAGCCTGCACGTTGTGCCTTTCAGCTCTAGGGCAATGTAGCACACCCAGAGCAGAAGTCCTACTTCAGCCAGATCAGGCCTGCAAAGAAACTGCGTTTCACAGGCCTTTGGAAGAGATGTTCCCGGTAGGCTGTAAGAGCACTGTGCAGAGCGAGTTGTTTCTTAGCTTCCCAAAGAGCTGGAAGCAAGATGCTGTGGGGCCCAACTCGCCCTTTGGAAAGAAGCCTGCACGTTGTGCCTTTCAGCTCTAGGGCAAAGTAGCACACCCAGAGCAGAAGTCCTACTTCAGCCAGATCAGGCCTGCAAAGAAACTGCGTTTCACAGGCCTTTGGAAGAGATGTTCCCGGTAGGCTGTAAGAGCACTGTGCAGAGCGAGTTGTTTCTTAGCTTCCCAAAGAGCTGGAAGCAAGATGCTGTGGGGCCCAACTCGCCCTTTGGAAAGAAGCCTGCACGTTGTGCCTTTCAGCTCTAGGGCAATGTAGCACACCCAGAGCAGAAGTCCTACTTCAGCCAGATCAGGCCTGCAAAGAAACTGCGTTTCACAGGCCTTTGGAAGAGATGTTCCCGGTAGGCTGTAAGAGCACTGTGCAGAGCGAGTTGTTTCTTAGCTTCCCAAAGAGCTGGAAGCAAGATGCTGTGGGGCCCAACTCGCCCTTTGGAAAGAAGCCTGCACGTTGTGCCTTTCAGCTCTAGGGCAAAGTAGCACACCCAGAGCAGAAGTCCTACTTCAGCCAGATCAGGCCTGCAAAGAAACTGCGTTTCACAGGCCTTTGGAAGAGATGTTCCCGGTAGGCTGTAAGAGCACTGTGCAGAGCGAGTTGTTTCTTAGCTTCCCAAAGAGCTGGAAGCAAGATGCTGTGGGGCCCAACTCACCCTTTGGAAAGAAGCCTGCACGTTGTGCCTTTCAGCTCTAGGGCAATGTAGCACACCCAGAGCAGAAGTCCTACTTCAGCCAGATCAGGCCTGCAAAGAAACTGCGTTTCACAGGCCTTTGGAAGAGATGTTCCCGGTAGGCTGTAAGAGCACTGTGCAGAGCGAGTTGTTTCTTAGCTTCCCAAAGAGCTGGAAGCAAGATGCTGTTGGGCCCAACTCACCATTAGGAAAGGAGCCTGCACGTTGTGCCTTTCAGCTCTAGGGCAATGTAGCACACCCAGAGCAGAAGTCCTACTTCAGCCAGATCAGGCCTGCAAAGAAACTGCGTTTCACAGGCCTTTGGAAGCGATGTTCCCGGTAGGCTGTAAGAGCACTGTGCAGAGCGAGTTGTTTCTTAGCTTCCCAAAGAGCTGGAAGCAAGAGGCTGTGGGGCCCAACTCACCCTTAGGAAAGAAGCCTGCACGTTGTGCCTTTCAGCTCTAGGGCAAAGTAGCACACCCAGAGCAGAAGTCCTACTTCAGCCAGATCAGGCCTGCAAAGAAACTGCGTTTCACATGCCTTTGGAAGAGATGTTCCCGGTAGGCTGTAAGAGCACTGTGCAGAGCGAGTTGTTTCTTAGCTTCCCAAAGAGCTGGAAGCAAGATGCTGTGGGGCCCAACTCGCCCTTTGGAAAGAAGCCTGCACGTTGTGCCTTTCAGCTCTAGGGCAATGTAGCACACCCAGAGCAGAAGTTCTACTTCAGCCAGATCAGGCCTGCAAAGAAACTGCGTTTCACAGGCCTTTGGAAGAGATGTTCCCGGTAGGCTGTAAGAGCACTGTGCAGAGCGAGTTGTTTCTTAGCTTCCCAAAGAGCTGGAAGCAAGATGCTGTGGGGCCCAACTCGCCCTTTGGAAAGAAGCCTGCACGTTGTGCCTTTCAGCTCTAGGGCAAAGTAGCACACCCAGAGCAGAAGTCCTACTTCAGCCAGATCAGGCCTGCAAAGAAACTGCGTTTCACAGGCCTTTGGAAGAGATGCTCCCGGTAGGCTGTAAGAGCACTGTGCAGAGCGAGTTGTTTCTTAGCTTCCCAAAGAGCTGGAAGCAAGATGCTGTGGGGCCCAACTCGCCCTTTGGAAAGAAGCCTGCACGTTGTGCCTTTCAGCTCTAGGGCAATGTAGCACACCCAGAGCAGAAGTCCTACTTCAGCCAGAACAGGCCTGCAAAGAAACTGCGTTTCACAGGCCTTTGGAAGAGATGTTCCCGGTAGGCTGTAAGAGCACTGTGCAGAGCGAGTTTTTTCTTAGCTTCCCAAAGAGCTGGAAGCAAGATGCTGTTGGGCCCAACTCACCATTACGAAAGAAGCCTGCACGTTGTGCCTTTCAGCTCTAGGGCAATGTAGCACACCCAGAGCAGAAGTCCTACTTCAGCCAGATCAGGCCTCCAAAGAAACTGCGTTTCACAGGCATTTGGAAGAAATGTTCCCGGTAGGCTGTAACAGCACTGTGCAGAGCGAGTTGTTTCTTAGCTTCCCAAAGAGCTGGAAGCAAGATGCTGTTGGGCCCAACTCACCATTAGGAAAGGAGCCTGCACGTTGTGCCTTTCAGCTCTAGGGCAATGTAGCACACCCAGAGCAGAAGTCCTACTTCAGCCAGATCAGGCCTGCAAAGAAACTGCGTTTCACAGGCCTTTGCAAGAGATGTTCCCGGTAGGCTGTAAGAGCACTGTGCAGAGCGAGTTGTTTCTTAGCTTCCCAGCAAGCACCTGAACTGAACCAAGTACAGGAAGACATACA
>NW_027228656.1:0-42253 GCF_037783145.1 Equus przewalskii | reverse complement strand
AGAGAGTTGTATCTTAGCTTCCCAAAGAGATGGAAGCAAGATGCTGTGGGGCCCAACTCGCCCTTTGGAAAGAAGCCTGCACGTTGTGTCTTTCAGCTCTAGGGCAAAGTAGCACACCCAGAGCAGAAGTCCTACTTCAGCCAGATCAGGCCTGCAAAGAAACTGCGTTTCACAGGCCTTTTGAAGAGATGTTCCCGGTAGGCTGTAAGAGAACTGTGCAGAGCGAGTTGTTTCTTAGCTTCCCAAAGAGCTGGAAGCAAGAAGCTGTGGGGCCCAACTCGCCCTTTGGAAAGAAGCCTGCACGTTGTGCCTTTCAGCTCTAGGGCAATGTAGCACACCCAGAGCAGAAGTCCTACTTCAGCCAGATCAGGCCTGCAAAGAAACTGCGTTTCACAGGCCTTTGGAAGAGATGTTCCCGGTAGGCTGTAAGAGCACTGTGCAGAGCGAGTTGTTTCTTAGCTTCCCAAAGAGCTGGAAGCAAGATGCTGTTTGGCCCAACTCACCCTTTGGAAAGAAGCCTGCACCTTGTGCCTTTCAGCTCTAGGGCAATGTAGCACACCCAGAGCAGAAGTCCTACTTCAGCCAGATCAGGCCTGCAAAGAAACTGCGTTTCACAGGCCTTTGGAAGAAATGTTCCCGGTAGGCTGTAAGAGCACTGTGCAGAGCGAGTTGTTTCTTAGCTTCCCAAAGAGCTGGAAGCAAGATGCTGTTGGGCCCAACTCACCATTAGGAAAGAAGCCTGCACGTTGTGCCTTTCAGCTCTAGGGCAATGTAGCACACCCAGAGCAGAAGTCCTACTTCAGCCAGATCAGGCCTGCAAAGAAACTGCGTTTCACAGGCCTTTGGAAGAGATGTTCCCGGTAGGCTGTAAGAGCACTGTGCAGAGCGAGTTGTTTCTTAGCTTCCCAAAGAGCTGGAAGCAAGAGGCTGTGGGGCCCAACTCACCCTTAGGAAAGAAGCCTGCACGTTGTGCCTTTCAGATCTAGGGCAATGTAGCACACCCAGAGCAGAAGTCCTACTTCAGCCAGATCAGGCCTGCAAAGAAACTGCGTTTCACAGGCCTTTGGAAGAGATGTTCCCGGTAGGCTGTAAGAGCACTGTGCAGAGCGAGTTGTTTCTTAGCTTCCCAAAGAGCTGGAAGCAAGATGCTGTGGGGCCCAACTCGCCCTTTGGAAAGAAGCCTGCACGTTGTGCCTTTCAGCTCTAGGGCAAAGTAGCACACCCAGAGCAGAAGTTCTACTTCAGCCAGATCAGGCCTGCAAAGAAACTGCGTTTCACAGGCCTTTGGAAGAGATGTTCCCAGTAGGCTGTAAGAGCACTGTGCAGAGCGAGTTGTTTCTTAGCTTCCCAAAGAGCTGGAAGCAAGATGCTGTGGGGCCCAACTCGCCCTTTGGAAAGAAGCCTGCACGTTGTGCCTTTCAGCTCTAGGGCAAAGTAGCACACCCAGAGCAGAAGTCCTACTTCAGCCAGATCAGGCCTGCAAAGAAACTGCGTTTCACAGGCCTTTGGAAGACATGTTCCCACTAGGCTGTAAGAGCACTGTGCAGAGCGCGTTGTTTCTTAGCTTCCCAAAGAGCTGGAAGCAAGATGCTGTGGGGCCCAACTCGCCCTTTGGAAAGAAGCCTGCACGTTGTGCCTTTTAGCTCTAGGGCAAAGTAGCACACCCAGAGCAGAAGTCCTACTTCAGCCAGATAAGGCCTGCAAAGAAACTGCGTTTCACAGGCCTTTGGAAGAGATGTTCCCGGTAGGCTGTAAGAGCACTGTGCAGAGCGACTTGTCTCTTAGCTTCCCAAAGAGCTGGAAGCAAGATGCTTTGGGGCCCAACTCGCCCTTTGGAAAGAAGCCTGCACGTTGTGCCTTTCAGCTCTAGGGCAATGTAGAACACCCAGAGCAGAAGTCCTACTTCAGCCAGATCAGGCCTGCAAAGAAACTGCGTTTCACAGGCCTTTGGAAGAGATGTTCCCGGTAGGCTGTAAGAGCACTGTGCAGAGCGTGTTGTTTCTTAGATTCCCAAAGAGCTGGAAGCAAGATGCTGTGGGGCCCAACTCGCCCTTTGGAAAGAAGCCTGCACGTTGTGCCTTTCAGCTCTAGGGCAATGTAGCACACCCAGAGCAGAAGTTCTACTTCAGCCAGATCAGGCCTGCAAAGAAACTGCGTTTCTCAGGCCTTTGGAAGAGATGTTCCCGGTAGGCTGTAAGAGCACTGTGCAGAGCGAGTTGTTTCTTAGCTTCCCAAAGAGCTGGAAGCAAGATGCTGTGGGGCCCAACTCGCCCTTTGGAAAGAAGCCTGCACGTTGTGCCTTTCAGCTCTAGGGCAATGTAGCACACCCAGAGCAGAAGTCCTACTTCAGCCAGATCAGGCCTGCAAAGAAACTGCGTTTCACAGGCCTTTGGAAGAGATGTTCCCGGTAGGCTGTAAGAGCACTGTGCAGAGCGAGTTGTTTCTTAGCTTCCCAAAGAGCTGGAAGCAAGACGCTGTGGGGCCCAACTCGCCCTTTGGAAAGAAGCCTGCACGTTGTGCCTTTCAGCTCTAGGGCAAAGTAGCACACCCAGAGCAGAAGTCCTACTTCAGCCAGATCAGGCCTGCAAAGAAACTGCGTTTCACAGGCCTTTGGAAGAGATGTTCCCACTAGGCTGTAAGAGCACTGTGCAGAGCGAGTTGTTTCTTAGCTTCCCAAAGAGCTGGAAGCAAGATGCTGTGGGGCCCAACTCGCCCTTTGGAAAGAAGCCTGCACGTTGTGCCTTTCAGCTCTAGGGCAAAGTAGCACACCCAGAGCAGAAGTCCTACTTCAGCCAGATCAGGCCTGCAAAGAAACTGCGTTTCACAGGCCTTTGGAAGAGATGTTCCCGGTAGGCTGTAAGAGCACTGTGCAGAGCGAGTTGTTTCTTAGCTTCCCAAAGAGCTGGAAGCAAGATGCTGTGGGGCCCAACTCGCCCTTTGGAAAGAAGCCTGCACGTTGTGCCTTTCAGCTCTAGGGCAATGTAGCACACCCAGAGCAGAAGTCCTACTTCAGCCAGATCAGGCCTGCAAAGAAACTGCGTTTCACAGGCCTTTGGAAGAGATGTTCCCGGTAGGCTGTAAGAGCACTGTGCAGAGCGAGTTGTTTCTTAGCTTCCCAAAGAGCTGGAAGCAAGATGCTGTGGGGCTCAACTCGCCCTTTGGAAAGAAGCCTGCACGTTGTGCCTTTCAGCTCTAGGGCAAAGTAGCACACCCAGAGCAGAAGTCCTACTTCAGCCAGATCAGGCCTGCAAAGAAACTGCGTTTCACAGGCCTTTGGAAGAGATGTTCCCGGTAGGCTGTAAGAGCACTGTGCAGAGCGACTTGTCTCTTAGCTTCCCAAAGAGCTGGAAGCAAGATGCTGTGGGGCCCAACTCGCCCTTTGGAAAGAAGCCTGCACGTTGTGCCTTTCAGCTCTAGGGCAATGTAGCACACCCAGAGCAGAAGTCCTACTTCAGCCAGATCAGGCCTGCAAAGAAACTGCGTTTCACAGGCCTTTGGAAGAGATGTTCCCAGTAGGCTGTAAGAGCACTGTGCAGAGCGAGTTGTTTCTTAGCTTCCCAAAGAGCTGGAAGCAAGATGCTGTGGGGCCCAACTCGCCCTTTGGAAAGAAGCCTGCACGTTGTGCCTTTCAGCTCTAGGGCAATGTAGCACACCCAGAGCAGAAGTTCTACTTCTGCGAGATCAGGCCTGCAAAGAAACTGCGTTTCTCAGGCCTTTGGAAGAGATGTTCCCGGTAGGCTGTAAGAGCACTGTGCAGAGCGAGTTGTTTCTTAGCTTCCCAAAGAGCTGGAAGCAAGATGCTGTGGGGCCCAACTCGCCCTTTGGAAAGAAGCCTGCACGTTGTGCCTTTCAGCTCTAGGGCAAAGTAGCACACCCAGAGCAGAAGTCCTACTTCAGCCAGATCAGGCCTGCAAAGAAACTGCGTTTCACAGGCCTTTGGAAGAGATGTTCCCACTAGGCTGTAAGAGCACTGTGCAGAGCGAGTTGTTTCTTAGCTTCCCAAAGAGCTGGAAGCAAGATGCTGTTGGGCCCAACTCGCCCTTTGGAAAGAAGCCTGCACGTTGTGCCTTTCAGCTCTAGGGCAATGTAGCACACCCAGAGCAGAAGTCCTACTTCAGCCAGATCAGGCCTGCAAAGAAACTGCGTTTCACAGGCCTTTGGAAGAGATGTTCCCGTAAGGCTGTAAGAGCACTGTGCAGAGCGAGTTGTTTCTTAGCTTCCCAAAGAGCTGGAAGCAAGATGCTGTGGGGCCCAACTCATCCTTAGGAAAGAAGCCTGCACGTTGTGCCTTTCAGCTCTAAGGCAATGTAGCACACCCAGAGCAGAAGTCCTACTTCAGCCAGATCAGGCCTGCAAAGAAACTGCGTTTCACATGCCTTTGGAAGAGATGTTCCCGGTAGGCTGTAAGAGCACTGTGCAGAGCGAGTTGTTTCTTAGCTTCCCAAAGAGCTGGAAGCAAGATGCTGTGGGGCCCAACTCGCCCTTTGGAAAGAAGCCTGCACGTTGTGCCTTTCAGCTCTAGGGCAATGTAGCACACCCAGAGCAGAAGTTCTACTTCAGCCAGATCAGGCCTGCAAAGAAACTGCGTTTCACAGGCCTTTGGAAGAGATGTTCCCACTAGGCTGTAAGAGCACTGTGCAGAGCGAGTTGTTTCTTAGCTTCCCAAAGAGCTGGAAGCAAGATGCTGTGGGGCCCAACTCGCCCTTTGGAAAGAAGCCTGCACGTTGTGCCTTTCAGCTCTAGGGCAATGTAGCACACCCAGAGCAGAAGTCCTACTTCAGCCAGATCAGGCCTGCAAAGAAACTGCGTTTCACAGGCCTTTGGAAGAGATGTTCCCGGTAGGCTGTAAGAGCACTGTGCAGAGCGAGTTGTTTCTTAGCTTCCCAAAGAGCTGGAAGCAAGATGCTGTGGGGCCCAACTCGCCCTTTGGAAAGAAGCCTGCACGTTGTGCCTTTCAGCTCTAGGGCAATGTAGCACACCCAGAGCAGAAGTCCTACTTCAGCCAGATCAGGCCTGCAAAGAAACTGCGTTTCACAGGCCTTTGGAAGAGATGTTCCCGGTAGGCTGTAAGAGCACTGTGCAGAGCGAGTTGTTTCTTAGCTTCCCAAAGAGCTGGAAGCAAGATGCTGTGGGGCCCAACTCGCCCTTTGGAAAGAAGCCTGCACGTTGTGCCTTTCAGCTCTAGGGCAAAGTAGCACACCCAGAGCAGAAGTCCTACTTCAGCCAGATCAGGCCTGCAAAGAAACTGCGTTTCACAGGCCTTTGGAAGAGATGTTCCCACTAGGCTGTAAGAGCACTGTGCAGAGCGAGTTGTTTCTTAGCTTCCCAAAGAGCTGGAAGCAAGATGCTGTGGGGCCCAACTCGCCCTTTGGAAAGAAGCCTGCACGTTGTGCCTTTCAGCTCTAGGGCAAAGTAGCACACCCAGAGCAGAAGTCCTACTTCAGCCAGATCAGGCCTGCAAAGAAACTGCGTTTCACAGGCCTTTGGAAGAGATGTTCCCACTAGGCTGTAAGAGCACTGTGCAGAGCGAGTTGTTTCTTAGCTTCCCAAAGAGCTGGAAGCAAGATGCTGTGGGGCCCAACTCGCCCTTTGGAAAGAAGCCTGCACGTTGTGCCTTTCAGCTCTAGGGCAATGTAGCACACCCAGAGCAGAAGTCCTACTTCAGCCAGATCAGGCCTGCAAAGAAACTGCGTTTCACAGGCCTTTGGAAGAGATGTTCCCGGTAGGCTGTAAGAGCACTGTGCAGAGCGAGTTGTTTCTTAGCTTCCCAAAGAGCTGGAAGCAAGATGCTGTGGGGCCCAACTCGCCCTTTGGAAAGAAGCCTGCACGTTGTGCCTTTCAGCTCTAGGGCAATGTAGCACACCCAGAGCAGAAGTTCTACTTCAAGCAGATCAGGCCTGCAAAGAAACTGCGTTTCACAGGCCTTTGGAAGAGATGTTCCCGGTAGGCTGTAAGAGCACTGTGCAGAGCGAGTTGTTTCTTAGCTTCCCAAAGAGCTGGAAGCAAGATGCTGTGGGGCCCAACTCGCCCTTTGGAAAGAAGCCTGCACGTTGTGCCTTTCAGCTCTAGGGCAAAGTAGCACACCCAGAGCAGAAGTCCTACTTCAGCCAGATCAGGCCTGCAAAGAAACTGCGTTTCACAGGCCTTTGGAAGAGATGTTCCCGGTAGGCTGTAAGAGCACTGTGCAGAGCGAGTTGTTTCTTAGCTTCCCAAAGAGCTGGAAGCAAGATGCTGTGGGGCCCAACTCGCCCTTTGGAAAGAAGCCTGCACGTTGTGCCTTTCAGCTCTAGGGCAATGTAGCACACCCAGAGCAGAAGTCCTACTTCAGCCAGATCAGGCCTGCAAAGAAACTGCGTTTCACAGGCCTTTGGAAGAGATGTTCCCGGTAGGCTGTAAGAGCACTGTGCAGAGCGAGTTGTTTCTTAGCTTCCCAAAGAGCTGGAAGCAAGATGCTGTGGGGCCCAACTCGCCCTTTGGAAAGAAGCCTGCACGTTGTGCCTTTCAGCTCTAGGGCAATGTAGCACACCCAGAGCAGAAGTCCTACTTCAAGCAGATCAGGCCTGCAAAGAAACTGCGTTTCACAGGCCTTTGGAAGAGATGTTCCCGGTAGGCTGTAAGAGCACTGTGCAGAGCGAGTTGTTTCTTAGCTTCCCAAAGAGCTGGAAGCAAGATGCTGTGGGGCCCAACTCGCCCTTTGGAAAGAAGCCTGCACGTTGTGCCTTTCAGCTCTAGGGCAAAGTAGCACACCCAGAGCAGAAGTCCTACTTCAGCCAGATCAGGCCTGCAAAGAAACTGCGTTTCACAGGCCTTTGGAAGAGATGTTCCCGGTAGGCTGTAAGAGCACTGTGCAGAGCGAGTTGTTTCTTAGCTTCCCAAAGAGCTGGAAGCAAGATGCTGTGGGGCCCAACTCGCCCTTTGGAAAGAAGCCTGCACGTTGTGCCTTTCAGCTCTAGGGCAAAGTAGCACACCCAGAGCAGAAGTCCTACTTCAGCCAGATCAGGCCTGCAAAGAAACTGCGTTTCACAGGCCTTTGGAAGAGATGTTCCCGGTAGGCTGTAAGAGCACTGTGCAGAGCGAGTTGTTTCTTAGCTTCCCAAAGAGCTGGAAGCAAGATGCTGTGGGGCCCAACTCGCCCTTTGGAAAGAAGCCTGCACGTTGTGCCTTTCAGCTCTAGGGCAAAGTAGCACACCCAGAGCAGAAGTCCTACTTCAGCCAGATCAGGCCTGCAAAGAAACTGCGTTTCACAGGCCTTTGGAAGAGATGTTCCCGGTAGGCTGTAAGAGCACTGTGCAGAGCGAGTTGTTTCTTAGCTTCCCAAAGAGCTGGAAGCAAGATGCTGTGGGGCCCAACTCGCCCTTTGGAAAGAAGCCTGCACGTTGTGCCTTTCAGCTCTAGGGCAAAGTAGCACACCCAGAGCAGAAGTCCTACTTCAGCCAGATCAGGCCTGCAAAGAAACTGCGTTTCACAGGCCTTTGGAAGAGATGTTCCCGGTAGGCTGTAAGAGCACTGTGCAGAGCGAGTTGTTTCTTAGCTTCCCAAAGAGCTGGAAGCAAGATGCTGTGGGGCCCAACTCGCCCTTTGGAAAGAAGCCTGCACGTTGTGCCTTTCAGCTCTAGGGCAAAGTAGCACACCCAGAGCAGAAGTCCTACTTCAGCCAGATCAGGCCTGCAAAGAAACTGCGTTTCACAGGCCTTTGGAAGAGATGTTCCCACTAGGCTGTAAGAGCACTGTGCAGAGCGAGTTGTTTCTTAGCTTCCCAAAGAGCTGGAAGCAAGATGCTGTGGGGCCCAACTCGCCCTTTGGAAAGAAGCCTGCACGTTGTGCCTTTCAGCTCTAGGGCAAAGTAGCACACCCAGAGCAGAAGTCCTACTTCAGCCAGATCAGGCCTGCAAAGAAACTGCGTTTCACAGGCCTTTGGAAGAGATGTTCCCGGTAGGCTGTAAGAGCACTGTGCAGAGCGAGTTGTTTCTTAGCTTCCCAAAGAGCTGGAAGCAAGATGCTGTGGGGCCCAACTCGCCCTTTGGAAAGAAGCCTGCACGTTGTGCCTTTCAGCTCTAGGGCAAAGTAGCACACCCAGAGCAGAAGTCCTACTTCAGCCAGATCAGGCCTGCAAAGAAACTGCGTTTCACAGGCCTTTGGAAGAGATGTTCCCGGTAGGCTGTAAGAGCACTGTGCAGAGCGAGTTGTTTCTTAGCTTCCCAAAGAGCTGGAAGCAAGATGCTGTGGGGCCCAACTCGCCCTTTGGAAAGAAGCCTGCACGTTGTGCCTTTCAGCTCTAGGGCAAAGTAGCACACCCAGAGCAGAAGTCCTACTTCAGCCAGATCAGGCCTGCAAAGAAACTGCGTTTCACTGGCCTTTGGAAGAGATGTTCCCGGTAGGCTGTAAGAGCACTGTGCAGAGCGAGTTGTTTCTTAGCTTCCCAAAGAGCTGGAAGCAAGATGCTGTGGGGCCCAACTCGCCCTTTGGAAAGAAGCCTGCACGTTGTGCCTTTCAGCTCTAGGGCAAAGTAGCACACCCAGAGCAGAAGTCCTACTTCAGCCAGATCAGGCCTGCAAAGAAACTGCGTTTCACAGGCCTTTGGAAGAGATGTTCCCGGTAGGCTGTAAGAGCACTGTGCAGAGCGAGTTGTTTCTTAGCTTCCCAAAGAGCTGGAAGCAAGATGCTGTGGGGCCCAACTCGCCTTTTGGAAAAAAGCCTGCACGTTGTGCCTATCAGCTCTAGGGCAAAGTAGCACACAGAGAGCAGAAGTCCTACTTCAGCCAGATCAGGCCTGCAAAGAAACTGCGTTTCACTGGCCTTTGGAAGAGATGTTCCAACTAGGCTGTAAGAGCACTGTGCAGAGCGAGTTGTTTCTTAGCTTCCCAAAGAGCTGGAAGCAAGACGCTGTGGGGCCCAACTCGCCCTTTGGAAAGAAGCCTGCACGTTGTGCCTTTCAGCTCTAGGGCAAAGTAGCACACCCAGAGCAGAAGTCCTACTTCAGCCAGATCAGGCCTGCAAAGAAACTGCGTTTCACAGGCCTTTGGAAGAGATGTTCCCACTAGGCTGTAAGAGCACTGTGCAGAGCGAGTTGTTTCTTAGCTTCCCAAAGAGCTGGAAGCAAGACGCTGTGGGGCCCAACTCGCCCTTTGGAAAGAAGCCTGCACGTTGTGCCTTTCAGCTCTAGGGCAAAGTAGCACACCCAGAGCAGAAGTCCTACTTCAGCCAGATCAGGCCTGCAAAGAAACTGCGTTTCACAGGCCTTTGGAAGAGATGTTCCCAATAGGCTGTAAGAGCACTGTGCAGAGCGAGTTGTTTCTTAGCTTCCCAAAGAGCTGGAAGCAAGATGCTGTGGGGCCCAACTCGCCCTTTGGAAAGAAGCCTGCACGTTGTGCCTTTCAGCTCTAGGGCAAAGTAGCACACCCAGAGCAGAAGTCCTACTTCAGCCAGATCAGGCCTGCAAAGAAACTGCGTTTCACAGGCCTTTGGAAGAGATGTTCCCACTAGGCTGTAAGAGCACTGTGCAGAGCGAGTTGTTTCTTAGCTTCCCAAAGAGCTGGAAGCAAGATGCTGTGGGGCCCAACTCGCCCTTTGGAAAGAAGCCTGCACGTTGTGCCTTTCAGCTCTAGGGCAAAGTAGCACACCCAGAGCAGAAGTCCTACTTCAGCCAGATCAGGCCTGCAAAGAAACTGCGTTTCACAGGCCTTTGGAAGAGATGTTCCCGCTAGGCTGTAAGAGCACTGTGCAGAGCGAGTTGTTTCTTAGCTTCCCAAAGAGCTGGAAGCAAGATGCTGTGGGGCCCAACTCGCCCTTTGGAAAGAAGCCTGCACGTTGTGCCTTTCAGCTCTAGGGCAAAGTAGCACACCCAGAGCAGAAGTCCTACTTCAGCCAGATCAGGCCTGCAAAGAAACTGCGTTTCACAGGCCTTTGGAAGAGATGTTCCCGGTAGGCTGTAAGAGCACTGTGCAGAGCGAGTTGTTTCTTAGCTTCCCAAAGAGCTGGAAGCAAGATGCTGTGGGGCCCAACTCGCCCTTTGGAAAGAAGCCTGCACGTTGTGCCTTTCAGCTCTAGGGCAAAGTAGCACACCCAGAGCAGAAGTCCTACTTCAGCCAGATCAGGCCTGCAAAGAAACTGCGTTTCACAGGCCTTTGGAAGAGATGTTCCCGGTAGGCTGTAAGAGCACTGTGCAGAGCGAGTTGTTTCTTAGCTTCCCAAAGAGCTGGAAGCAAGATGCTGTGGGGCCCAACTCGCCCTTTGGAAAGAAGCCTGCACGTTGTGCCTTTCAGCTCTAGGGCAAAGTAGCACACCCAGAGCAGAAGTCCTACTTCAGCCAGATCAGGCCTGCAAAGAAACTGCGTTTCACAGGCCTTTGGAAGAGATGTTCCCGGTAGGCTGTAAGAGCACTGTGCAGAGCGAGTTGTTTCTTAGCTTCCCAAAGAGCTGGAAGCAAGATGCTGTGGGGCCCAACTCGCCCTTTGGAAAGAAGCCTGCACGTTGTGCCTTTCAGCTCTAGGGCAAAGTAGCACACCCAGAGCAGAAGTCCTACTTCAGCCAGATCAGGCCTGCAAAGAAACTGCGTTTCACAGGCCTTTGGAAGAGATGTTCCCGGTAGGCTGTAAGAGCACTGTGCAGAGCGAGTTGTTTCTTAGCTTCCCAAAGAGCTGGAAGCAAGATGCTGTGGGGCCCAACTCGCCCTTTGGAAAGAAGCCTGCACGTTGTGCCTTTCAGCTCTAGGGCAAAGTAGCACACCCAGAGCAGAAGTCCTACTTCAGCCAGATCAGGCCTGCAAAGAAACTGCGTTTCACAGGCCTTTGGAAGAGATGTTCCCGGTAGGCTGTAAGAGCACTGTGCAGAGCGAGTTGTTTCTTAGCTTCCCAAAGAGCTGGAAGCAAGATGCTGTGGGGCCCAACTCGCCCTTTGGAAAGAAGCCTGCACGTTGTGCCTTTCAGCTCTAGGGCAAAGTAGCACACCCAGAGCAGAAGTCCTACTTCAGCCAGATCAGGCCTGCAAAGAAACTGCGTTTCACAGGCCTTTGGAAGAGATGTTCCCGGTAGGCTGTAAGAGCACTGTGCAGAGCGAGTTGTTTCTTAGCTTCCCAAAGAGCTGGAAGCAAGATGCTGTGGGGCCCAACTCGCCCTTTGGAAAGAAGCCTGCACGTTGTGCCTTTCAGCTCTAGGGCAAAGTAGCACACCCAGAGCAGAAGTCCTACTTCAGCCAGATCAGGCCTGCAAAGAAACTGCGTTTCACAGGCCTTTGGAAGAGATGTTCCCGGTAGGCTGTAAGAGCACTGTGCAGAGCGAGTTGTTTCTTAGCTTCCCAAAGAGCTGGAAGCAAGATGCTGTGGGGCCCAACTCGCCCTTTGGAAAGAAGCCTGCACGTTGTGCCTTTCAGCTCTAGGGCAAAGTAGCACACCCAGAGCAGAAGTCCTACTTCAGCCAGATCAGGCCTGCAAAGAAACTGCGTTTCACAGGCCTTTGGAAGAGATGTTCCCGGTAGGCTGTAAGAGCACTGTGCAGAGCGAGTTGTTTCTTAGCTTCCCAAAGAGCTGGAAGCAAGATGCTGTGGGGCCCAACTCGCCCTTTGGAAAGAAGCCTGCACGTTGTGCCTTTCAGCTCTAGGGCAAAGTAGCACACCCAGAGCAGAAGTCCTACTTCAGCCAGATCAGGCCTGCAAAGAAACTGCGTTTCACAGGCCTTTGGAAGAGATGTTCCCGGTAGGCTGTAAGAGCACTGTGCAGAGCGAGTTGTTTCTTAGCTTCCCAAAGAGCTGGAAGCAAGATGCTGTGGGGCCCAACTCGCCCTTTGGAAAGAAGCCTGCACGTTGTGCCTTTCAGCTCTAGGGCAAAGTAGCACACCCAGAGCAGAAGTCCTACTTCAGCCAGATCAGGCCTGCAAAGAAACTGCGTTTCACAGGCCTTTGGAAGAGATGTTCCCGGTAGGCTGTAAGAGCACTGTGCAGAGCGAGTTGTTTCTTAGCTTCCCAAAGAGCTGGAAGCAAGATGCTGTGGGGCCCAACTCGCCCTTTGGAAAGAAGCCTGCACGTTGTGCCTTTCAGCTCTAGGGCAAAGTAGCACACCCAGAGCAGAAGTCCTACTTCAGCCAGATCAGGCCTGCAAAGAAACTGCGTTTCACAGGCCTTTGGAAGAGATGTTCCCGGTAGGCTGTAAGAGCACTGTGCAGAGCGAGTTGTTTCTTAGCTTCCCAAAGAGCTGGAAGCAAGATGCTGTGGGGCCCAACTCGCCCTTTGGAAAGAAGCCTGCACGTTGTGCCTTTCAGCTCTAGGGCAAAGTAGCACACCCAGAGCAGAAGTCCTACTTCAGCCAGATCAGGCCTGCAAAGAAACTGCGTTTCACAGGCCTTTGGAAGAGATGTTCCCGGTAGGCTGTAAGAGCACTGTGCAGAGCGAGTTGTTTCTTAGCTTCCCAAAGAGCTGGAAGCAAGATGCTGTGGGGCCCAACTCGCCCTTTGGAAAGAAGCCTGCACGTTGTGCCTTTCAGCTCTAGGGCAAAGTAGCACACCCAGAGCAGAAGTCCTACTTCAGCCAGATCAGGCCTGCAAAGAAACTGCGTTTCACAGGCCTTTGGAAGAGATGTTCCCACTAGGCTGTAAGAGCACTGTGCAGAGCGAGTTGTTTCTTAGCTTCCCAAAGAGCTGGAAGCAAGATGCTGTGGGGCCCAACTCGCCCTTTGGAAAGAAGCCTGCACGTTGTGCCTTTCAGCTCTAGGGCAAAGTAGCACACCCAGAGCAGAAGTCCTACTTCAGCCAGATCAGGCCTGCAAAGAAACTGCGTTTCACAGGCCTTTGGAAGAGATGTTCCCGGTAGGCTGTAAGAGCACTGTGCAGAGCGAGTTGTTTCTTAGCTTCCCAAAGAGCTGGAAGCAAGATGCTGTGGGGCCCAACTCGCCCTTTGGAAAGAAGCCTGCACGTTGTGCCTTTCAGCTCTAGGGCAAAGTAGCACACCCAGAGCAGAAGTCCTACTTCAGCCAGATCAGGCCTGCAAAGAAACTGCGTTTCACAGGCCTTTGGAAGAGATGTTCCCAGTAGGCTGTAAGAGCACTGTGCAGAGCGAGTTGTTTCTTAGCTTCCCAAAGAGCTGGAAGCAAGATGCTGTGGGGCCCAACTCGCCCTTTGGAAAGAAGCCTGCACGTTGTGCCTTTCAGCTCTAGGGCAAAGTAGCACACCCAGAGCAGAAGTCCTACTTCAGCCAGATCAGGCCTGCAAAGAAACTGCGTTTCACAGGCCTTTGGAAGAGATGTTCCCGGTAGGCTGTAAGAGCACTGTGCAGAGCGAGTTGTTTCTTAGCTTCCCAAAGAGCTGGAAGCAAGATGCTGTGGGGCCCAACTCGCCCTTTGGAAAGAAGCCTGCACGTTGTGCCTTTCAGCTCTAGGGCAAAGTAGCACACCCAGAGCAGAAGTCCTACTTCAGCCAGATCAGGCCTGCAAAGAAACTGCGTTTCACAGGCCTTTGGAAGAGATGTTCCCGGTAGGCTGTAAGAGCACTGTGCAGAGCGAGTTGTTTCTTAGCTTCCCAAAGAGCTGGAAGCAAGATGCTGTGGGGCCCAACTCGCCCTTTGGAAAGAAGCCTGCACGTTGTGCCTTTCAGCTCTAGGGCAAAGTAGCACACCCAGAGCAGAAGTCCTACTTCAGCCAGATCAGGCCTGCAAAGAAACTGCGTTTCACAGGCCTTTGGAAGAGATGTTCCCGGTAGGCTGTAAGAGCACTGTGCAGAGCGAGTTGTTTCTTAGCTTCCCAAAGAGCTGGAAGCAAGATGCTGTGGGGCCCAACTCGCCCTTTGGAAAGAAGCCTGCACGTTGTGCCTTTCAGCTCTAGGGCAATGTAGCACACCCAGAGCAGAAGTCCTACTTCAGCCAGATCAGGCCTGCAAAGAAACTGCGTTTCACAGGCCTTTGGAAGAGATGTTCCCGGTAGGCTGTAAGAGCACTGTGCAGAGCGAGTTGTTTCTTAGCTTCCCAAAGAGCTGGAAGCAAGATGCTGTGGGGCCCAACTCGCCCTTTGGAAAGAAGCCTGCACGTTGTGCCTTTCAGCTCTAGGGCAATGTAGCACACCCAGAGCAGAAGTCCTACTTCAGCCAGATCAGGCCTGCAAAGAAACTGCGTTTCACAGGCCTTTGGAAGAGATGTTCCCGGTAGGCTGTAAGAGCACTGTGCAGAGCGAGTTGTTTCTTAGCTTCCCAAAGAGCTGGAAGCAAGATGCTGTGGGGCCCAACTCGCCCTTTGGAAAGAAGCCTGCACGTTGTGCCTTTCAGCTCTAGGGCAAAGTAGCACACCCAGAGCAGAAGTCCTACTTCAGCCAGATCAGGCCTGCAAAGAAACTGCGTTTCACAGGCCTTTGGAAGAGATGTTCCCGGTAGGCTGTAAGAGCACTGTGCAGAGCGAGTTGTTTCTTAGCTTCCCAAAGAGCTGGAAGCAAGATGCTGTGGGGCCCAACTCGCCCTTTGGAAAGAAGCCTGCACGTTGTGCCTTTCAGCTCTAGGGCAAAGTAGCACACCCAGAGCAGAAGTCCTACTTCAGCCAGATCAGGCCTGCAAAGAAACTGCGTTTCACAGGCCTTTGGAAGAGATGTTCCCGGTAGGCTGTAAGAGCACTGTGCAGAGCGAGTTGTTTCTTAGCTTCCCAAAGAGCTGGAAGCAAGATGCTGTGGGGCCCAACTCGCCCTTTGGAAAGAAGCCTGCACGTTGTGCCTTTCAGCTCTAGGGCAATGTAGCACACCCAGAGCAGAAGTCCTACTTCAGCCAGATCAGGCCTGCAAAGAAACTGCGTTTCACAGGCCTTTGGAAGAGATGTTCCCGGTAGGCTGTAAGAGCACTGTGCAGAGCGAGTTGTTTCTTAGCTTCCCAAAGAGCTGGAAGCAAGATGCTGTGGGGCCCAACTCGCCCTTTGGAAAGAAGCCTGCACGTTGTGCCTTTCAGCTCTAGGGCAATGCCGCACACTCAGAGCAGAAGTTCTACTTCAAGCAGATCACGCCTGCAAAGAAGCTGCGTTTCACATGCCTTTGGAAGAGATGTTCCCGGTAGGCAGTAAGAGCACTGTGCAGAGCGAGTTGTTTCTTAGCTTCCCAAAGAGCTGGAAGCAAGATGCTGTGGGGCCCAACTCGCCCTTTGGAAAGAAGCCTGCACGTTGTGCCTTTCAGCTCTAGGGCAATGTAGCACACCCAGAGCAGAAGTCCTACTTCAGCCAGATAATGCCTGCAAAGAAACTGCGTTTCACAGGCCTTTGGAAGAGATGTTCCCGGTAGGCTGTAAGAGCACTGTGCAGAGCGAGTTGTTTCTTAGCTTCCCAAAGAGCTGAAAGCAAGATGCTGTGGGGACCAACTCGCCCTTTGGAAAGAAGCCTGCACCTTGTGCCTTTCAGCTCTAGGGCAATGTAGCACACCCAGAGCAGAAGTCCTACTTCAGCCAGATCAGGCCTGCAAAGAAACTGCGTTTCACAGGCCTTTGGAAGAGATGTTCCCGGTAGGCTGTAAGAGCACTGTGCAGAGCGAGTTGTTTCTTAGCTTTCCAAAGAGCTGGAAGCAAGATGCTGTTGGGCCCAACTCGCCCTTTGGAAAGAAGCCTGCACGTTGTGCCTTTCAGCTCTAGGGCAATGTAGCACACCCAGAGCAGAAGTCCTACTTCAGCCAGATCAGGCCTGCAAAGAAACTGCGTTTCACAGGCCTTTGGAAGAGATGTTCCCGGTAGGCTGTAAGAGCACTGTGCAGAGCGAGTTGTTTCTTAGCTTCCCAAAGAGCTGGAAGCAAGATGCTGTGGGGCCCAACTCGCCCTTTGGAAAGAAGCCTGCACGTTGTGCCTTTCAGCTCTAGGGCAATGTAGCACACCCAGAGCAGAAGTCCTACTTCAGCCAGATCAGGCCTGCAAAGAAACTGCGTTTCACAGGCCTTTGGAAGAGATGTTCCCGGTAGGCTGTAAGAGCACTGTGCAGAGCGAGTTGTTTCTTAGCTTCCCAAAGAGCTGGAAGCAAGATGCTGTGGGGCCCAACTCGCCCTTTGGAAAGAAGCCTGCACGTTGTGCCTTTCAGCTCTAGGGCAAAGTAGCACACCCAGAGCAGAAGTCCTACTTCAGCCAGATCAGGCCTGCAAAGAAACTGCGTTTCACAGGCCTTTGGAAGAGATGTTCCCGGTAGGCTGTAAGAGCACTGTGCAGAGCGAGTTGTTTCTTAGCTTCCCAAAGAGCTGGAAGCAAGATGCTGTGGGGCCCAACTCGCCCTTTGGAAAGAAGCCTGCACGTTGTGCCTTTCAGCTCTAGGGCAATGTAGCACACCCAGAGCAGAAGTCCTACTTCAGCCAGATCAGGCCTGCAAAGAAACTGCGTTTCACAGGCCTTTGGAAGAGACTGTTCCCGGTAGGCTGTAAGAGCACTGTGCAGAGCGAGTTGTTTCTTAGCTTCCCAAAGAGCTGGAAGCAAGATGCTGTGGGGCCCAACTCGCCCTTTGGAAAGAAGCCTGCACGTTGTGCCTTTCAGCTCTAGGGCAATGTAGCACACCCAGAGCAGAAGTCCTACTTCAGCCAGATCAGGCCTGCAAAGAAACTGCGTTTCACAGGCCTTTGGAAGAGATGTTCCCGGTAGGCTGTAAGAGCACTGTGCAGAGCGAGTTGTTTCTTAGCTTCCCAAAGAGCTGGAAGCAAGATGCTGTGGGGCCCAACTCGCCCTTTGGAAAGAAGCCTGCACGTTGTGCCTTTCAGCTCTAGGGCAATGTAGCACACCCAGAGCAGAAGTCCTACTTCAGCCAGATCAGGCCTGCAAAGAAACTGCGTTTCACAGGCCTTTGGAAGAGATGTTCCCGGTAGGCTGTAAGAGCACTGTGCAGAGCGAGTTGTTTCTTAGCTTCCCAAAGAGCTGGAAGCAAGATGCTGTGGGGCCCAACTCGCCCTTTGGAAAGAAGCCTGCACGTTGTGCCTTTCAGCTCTAGGGCAATGTAGCACACCCAGAGCAGAAGTCCTACTTCAGCCAGATCAGGCCTGCAAAGAAACTGCGTTTCACAGGCCTTTGGAAGAGATGTTCCCGGTAGGCTGTAAGAGCACTGTGCAGAGCGAGTTGTTTCTTAGCTTCCCAAAGAGCTGGAAGCAAGATGCTGTGGGGCCCAACTCGCCCTTTGGAAAGAAGCCTGCACGTTGTGCCTTTCAGCTCTAGGGCAATGTAGCACACCCAGAGCAGAAGTCCTACTTCAGCCAGATCAGGCCTGCAAAGAAACTGCGTTTCACAGGCCTTTGGAAGAGATGTTCCCGGTAGGCTGTAAGAGCACTGTGCAGAGCGAGTTGTTTCTTAGCTTCCCAAAGAGCTGGAAGCAAGATGCTGTGGGGCCCAACTCGCCCTTTGGAAAGAAGCCTGCACGTTGTGCCTTTCAGCTCTAGGGCAAAGTAGCACACCCAGAGCAGAAGTCCTACTTCAGCCAGATCAGGCCTGCAAAGAAACTGCGTTTCACAGGCCTTTGGAAGAGATGTTCCCGGTAGGCTGTAAGAGCACTGTGCAGAGCGAGTTGTTTCTTAGCTTCCCAAAGAGCTGGAAGCAAGATGCTGTGGGGCCCAACTCGCCCTTTGGAAAGAAGCCTGCACGTTGTGCCTTTCAGCTCTAGGGCAAAGTAGCACACCCAGAGCAGAAGTCCTACTTCAGCCAGATCAGGCCTGCAAAGAAACTGCGTTTCACAGGCCTTTGGAAGAGATGTTCCCGGTAGGCTGTAAGAGCACTGTGCAGAGCGAGTTGTTTCTTAGCTTCCCAAAGAGCTGGAAGCAAGATGCTGTGGGGCCCAACTCGCCCTTTGGAAAGAAGCCTGCACGTTGTGCCTTTCAGCTCTAGGGCAAAGTAGCACACCCAGAGCAGAAGTCCTACTTCAGCCAGATCAGGCCTGCAAAGAAACTGCGTTTCACAGGCCTTTGGAAGAGATGTTCCCGGTAGGCTGTAAGAGCACTGTGCAGAGCGAGTTGTTTCTTAGCTTCCCAAAGAGCTGGAAGCAAGATGCTGTGGGGCCCAACTCGCCCTTTGGAAAGAAGCCTGCACGTTGTGCCTTTCAGCTCTAGGGCAATGTAGCACACCCAGAGCAGAAGTCCTACTTCAGCCAGATCAGGCCTGCAAAGAAACTGCGTTTCACAGGCCTTTGGAAGAGATGTTCCCGGTAGGCTGTAAGAGCACTGTGCAGAGCGAGTTGTTTCTTAGCTTCCCAAAGAGCTGGAAGCAAGATGCTGTGGGGCCCAACTCGCCCTTTGGAAAGAAGCCTGCACGTTGTGCCTTTCAGCTCTAGGGCAATGTAGCACACCCAGAGCAGAAGTCCTACTTCAGCCAGATCAGGCCTGCAAAGAAACTGCGTTTCACAGGCCTTTGGAAGAGATGTTCCCGGTAGGCTGTAAGAGCACTGTGCAGAGCGAGTTGTTTCTTAGCTTCCCAAAGAGCTGGAAGCAAGATGCTGTGGGGCCCAACTCGCCCTTTGGAAAGAAGCCTGCACGTTGTGCCTTTCAGCTCTAGGGCAAAGTAGCACACCCAGAGCAGAAGTCCTACTTCAGCCAGATCAGGCCTGCAAAGAAACTGCGTTTCACAGGCCTTTGGAAGAGATGTTCCCGGTAGGCTGTAAGAGCACTGTGCAGAGCGAGTTGTTTCTTAGCTTCCCAAAGAGCTGGAAGCAAGATGCTGTGGGGCCCAACTCGCCCTTTGGAAAGAAGCCTGCACGTTGTGCCTTTCAGCTCTAGGGCAATGTAGCACACCCAGAGCAGAAGTCCTACTTCAGCCAGATCAGGCCTGCAAAGAAACTGCGTTTCACAGGCCTTTGGAAGAGATGTTCCCGGTAGGCTGTAAGAGCACTGTGCAGAGCGAGTTGTTTCTTAGCTTCCCAAAGAGCTGGAAGCAAGATGCTGTGGGGCCCAACTCGCCCTTTGGAAAGAAGCCTGCACGTTGTGCCTTTCAGCTCTAGGGCAAAGTAGCACACCCAGAGCAGAAGTCCTACTTCAGCCAGATCAGGCCTGCAAAGAAACTGCGTTTCACAGGCCTTTGGAAGAGATGTTCCCGGTAGGCTGTAAGAGCACTGTGCAGAGCGAGTTGTTTCTTAGCTTCCCAAAGAGCTGGAAGCAAGATGCTGTGGGGCCCAACTCGCCCTTTGGAAAGAAGCCTGCACGTTGTGCCTTTCAGCTCTAGGGCAAAGTAGCACACCCAGAGCAGAAGTCCTACTTCAGCCAGATCAGGCCTGCAAAGAAACTGCGTTTCACAGGCCTTTGGAAGAGATGTTCCCGGTAGGCTGTAAGAGCACTGTGCAGAGCGAGTTGTTTCTTAGCTTCCCAAAGAGCTGGAAGCAAGATGCTGTGGGGCCCAACTCGCCCTTTGGAAAGAAGCCTGCACGTTGTGCCTTTCAGCTCTAGGGCAAAGTAGCACACCCAGAGCAGAAGTCCTACTTCAGCCAGATCAGGCCTGCAAAGAAACTGCGTTTCACAGGCCTTTGGAAGAGATGTTCCCGGTAGGCTGTAAGAGCACTGTGCAGAGCGAGTTGTTTCTTAGCTTCCCAAAGAGCTGGAAGCAAGATGCTGTGGGGCCCAACTCGCCCTTTGGAAAGAAGCCTGCACGTTGTGCCTTTCAGCTCTAGGGCAAAGTAGCACACCCAGAGCAGAAGTCCTACTTCAGCCAGATCAGGCCTGCAAAGAAACTGCGTTTCACAGGCCTTTGGAAGAGATGTTCCCGGTAGGCTGTAAGAGCACTGTGCAGAGCGAGTTGTTTCTTAGCTTCCCAAAGAGCTGGAAGCAAGATGCTGTGGGGCCCAACTCGCCCTTTGGAAAGAAGCCTGCACGTTGTGCCTTTCAGCTCTAGGGCAAAGTAGCACACCCAGAGCAGAAGTCCTACTTCAGCCAGATCAGGCCTGCAAAGAAACTGCGTTTCACAGGCCTTTGGAAGAGATGTTCCCGGTAGGCTGTAAGAGCACTGTGCAGAGCGAGTTGTTTCTTAGCTTCCCAAAGAGCTGGAAGCAAGATGCTGTGGGGCCCAACTCGCCCTTTGGAAAGAAGCCTGCACGTTGTGCCTTTCAGCTCTAGGGCAAAGTAGCACACCCAGAGCAGAAGTCCTACTTCAGCCAGATCAGGCCTGCAAAGAAACTGCGTTTCACAGGCCTTTGGAAGAGATGTTCCCGGTAGGCTGTAAGAGCACTGTGCAGAGCGAGTTGTTTCTTAGCTTCCCAAAGAGCTGGAAGCAAGATGCTGTGGGGCCCAACTCGCCCTTTGGAAAGAAGCCTGCACGTTGTGCCTTTCAGCTCTAGGGCAAAGTAGCACACCCAGAGCAGAAGTCCTACTTCAGCCAGATCAGGCCTGCAAAGAAACTGCGTTTCACAGGCCTTTGGAAGAGATGTTCCCGGTAGGCTGTAAGAGCACTGTGCAGAGCGAGTTGTTTCTTAGCTTCCCAAAGAGCTGGAAGCAAGATGCTGTGGGGCCCAACTCGCCCTTTGGAAAGAAGCCTGCACGTTGTGCCTTTCAGCTCTAGGGCAAAGTAGCACACCCAGAGCAGAAGTCCTACTTCAGCCAGATCAGGCCTGCAAAGAAACTGCGTTTCACAGGCCTTTGGAAGAGATGTTCCCAGTAGGCTGTAAGAGCACTGTGCAGAGCGAGTTGTTTCTTAGCTTCCCAAAGAGCTGGAAGCAAGATGCTGTGGGGCCCAACTCGCCCTTTGGAAAGAAGCCTGCACGTTGTGCCTTTCAGCTCTAGGGCAATGTAGCACACCCAGAGCAGAAGTCCTACTTCAGCCAGATCAGGCCTGCAAAGAAACTGCGTTTCACAGGCCTTTGGAAGAGATGTTCCCGGTAGGCTGTAAGAGCACTGTGCAGAGCGAGTTGTTTCTTAGCTTCCCAAAGAGCTGGAAGCAAGATGCTGTGGGGCCCAACTCGCCCTTTGGAAAGAAGCCTGCACGTTGTGCCTTTCAGCTCTAGGGCAATGTAGCACACCCAGAGCAGAAGTCCTACTTCAGCCAGATCAGGCCTGCAAAGAAACTGCGTTTCACAGGCCTTTGGAAGAGATGTTCCCGGTAGGCTGTAAGAGCACTGTGCAGAGCGAGTTGTTTCTTAGCTTCCCAAAGAGCTGGAAGCAAGATGCTGTGGGGCCCAACTCGCCCTTTGGAAAGAAGCCTGCACGTTGTGCCTTTCAGCTCTAGGGCAATGTAGCACACCCAGAGCAGAAGTCCTACTTCAGCCAGATCAGGCCTGCAAAGAAACTGCGTTTCACAGGCCTTTGGAAGAGATGTTCCCGGTAGGCTGTAAGAGCACTGTGCAGAGCGAGTTGTTTCTTAGCTTCCCAAAGAGCTGGAAGCAAGATGCTGTTGGGCCCAACTCACCATTAGGAAAGAAGCCTGCACCTTGTGCCTTTCAGCTCTAGGGCAATGTAGCACACCCAGAGCAGAAGTCCTACTTCAGCCAGATCAGGCCTGCAAAGAAACTGCGTTTCACAGGCCTTTGGAAGAGATGTTCCCGGTAGGCTGTAAGAGCACTGTGCAGAGCGAGTTGTTTCTTAGCTTCCCAAAGAGCTGGAAGCAAGATGCTGTGGGGCCCAACTCACCCTTAGGAAAGAAGCCTGCACGTTGTGCCTTTCAGCTCTAGGGCAATGTAGCACACCCAGAGCAGAAGTCCTACTTCAGCCAGATCAGGCCTGCAAAGAAACTGCGTTTCACAGGCCTTTGGAAGAGATGTTCCCGGTAGGCTGTAAGAGCACTGTGCAGAGCGAGTTGTTTCTTAGCTTCCCAAAGAGCTGGAAGCAAGATGCTGTGGGGCCCAACTCGCCCTTTGGAAAGAAGCCTGCACGTTGTGCCTTTCAGCTCTAGGGCAATGTAGCACACCCAGAGCAGAAGTCCTACTTCAGCCAGATCAGGCCTGCAAAGAAACTGCGTTTCACAGGCCTTTGGAAGAGATGTTCCCACTAGGCTGTAAGAGCACTGTGCAGAGCGAGTTGTTTCTTAGCTTCCCAAAGAGCTGGAAGCAAGATGCTGTGGGGCCCAACTCGCCCTTTGGAAAGAAGCCTGCACGTTGTGCCTTTCAGCTCTAGGGCAATGTAGCACACCCAGAGCAGAAGTCCTACTTCAGCCAGATCAGGCCTGCAAAGAAACTGCGTTTCACAGGCCTTTGGAAGAGATGTTCCCGGTAGGCTGTAAGAGCACTGTGCAGAGCGAGTTGTTTCTTAGCTTCCCAAAGAGCTGGAAGCAAGATGCTGTGGGGCCCAACTCGCCCTTTGGAAAGAAGCCTGCACGTTGTGCCTTTCAGCTCTAGGGCAATGTAGCACACCCAGAGCAGAAGTCCTACTTCAGCCAGATCAGGCCTGCAAAGAAACTGCGTTTCACAGGCCTTTGGAAGAGATGTTCCCGGTAGGCTGTAAGAGCACTGTGCAGAGCGAGTTGTTTCTTAGCTTCCCAAAGAGCTGGAAGCAAGATGCTGTGGGGCCCAACTCGCCCTTTGGAAAGAAGCCTGCACGTTGTGCCTTTCAGCTCTAGGGCAAAGTAGCACACCCAGAGCAGAAGTCCTACTTCAGCCAGATCAGGCCTGCAAAGAAACTGCGTTTCACAGGCCTTTGGAAGAGATGTTCCCGGTAGGCTGTAAGAGCACTGTGCAGAGCGAGTTGTTTCTTAGCTTCCCAAAGAGCTGGAAGCAAGATGCTGTGGGGCCCAACTCGCCCTTTGGAAAGAAGCCTGCACGTTGTGCCTTTCAGCTCTAGGGCAAAGTAGCACACCCAGAGCAGAAGTCCTACTTCAGCCAGATCAGGCCTGCAAAGAAACTGCGTTTCACAGGCCTTTGGAAGAGATGTTCCCGGTAGGCTGTAAGAGCACTGTGCAGAGCGAGTTGTTTCTTAGCTTCCCAAAGAGCTGGAAGCAAGATGCTGTGGGGCCCAACTCGCCCTTTGGAAAGAAGCCTGCACGTTGTGCCTTTCAGCTCTAGGGCAAAGTAGCACACCCAGAGCAGAAGTCCTACTTCAGCCAGATCAGGCCTGCAAAGAAACTGCGTTTCACAGGCCTTTGGAAGAGATGTTCCCGGTAGGCTGTAAGAGCACTGTGCAGAGCGAGTTGTTTCTTAGCTTCCCAAAGAGCTGGAAGCAAGATGCTGTGGGGCCCAACTCGCCCTTTGGAAAGAAGACTGCACGTTGTGCCTTTCAGCTCTAGGGCAAAGTAGCACACCCAGAGCAGAAGTCCTACTTCAGCCAGATCAGGCCTGCAAAGAAACTGCGTTTCACAGGCCTTTGGAAGAGATGTTCCCACTAGGCTGTAAGAGCACTGTGCAGAGCGAGTTGTTTCTTAGCTTCCCAAAGAGCTGGAAGCAAGATGCTGTGGGGCCCAACTCGCCCTTTGGAAAGAAGCCTGCACGTTGTGCCTTTCAGCTCTAGGGCAAAGTAGCACACCCAGAGCAGAAGTCCTACTTCAGCCAGATCAGGCCTGCAAAGAAACTGCGTTTCACAGGCCTTTGGAAGAGATGTTCCCGGTAGGCTGTAAGAGCACTGTGCAGAGCGAGTTGTTTCTTAGCTTCCCAAAGAGCTGGAAGCAAGATGCTGTGGGGCCCAACTCGCCCTTTGGAAAGAAGCCTGCACGTTGTGCCTTTCAGCTCTAGGGCAAAGTAGCACACCCAGAGCAGAAGTCCTACTTCAGCCAGATCAGGCCTGCAAAGAAACTGCGTTTCACAGGCCTTTGGAAGAGATGTTCCCGGTAGGCTGTAAGAGCACTGTGCAGAGCGAGTTGTTTCTTAGCTTCCCAAAGAGCTGGAAGCAAGATGCTGTGGGGCCCAACTCGCCCTTTGGAAAGAAGCCTGCACGTTGTGCCTTTCAGCTCTAGGGCAAAGTAGCACACCCAGAGCAGAAGTCCTACTTCAGCCAGATCAGGCCTGCAAAGAAACTGCGTTTCACAGGCCTTTGGAAGAGATGTTCCCGGTAGGCTGTAAGAGCACTGTGCAGAGCGAGTTGTTTCTTAGCTTCCCAAAGAGCTGGAAGCAAGATGCTGTGGGGCCCAACTCGCCCTTTGGAAAGAAGCCTGCACGTTGTGCCTTTCAGCTCTAGGGCAAAGTAGCACACCCAGAGCAGAAGTCCTACTTCAGCCAGATCAGGCCTGCAAAGAAACTGCGTTTCACAGGCCTTTGGAAGAGATGTTCCCGGTAGGCTGTAAGAGCACTGTGCAGAGCGAGTTGTTTCTTAGCTTCCCAAAGAGCTGGAAGCAAGATGCTGTGGGGCCCAACTCGCCCTTTGGAAAGAAGCCTGCACGTTGTGCCTTTCAGCTCTAGGGCAAAGTAGCACACCCAGAGCAGAAGTCCTACTTCAGCCAGATCAGGCCTGCAAAGAAACTGCGTTTCACAGGCCTTTGGAAGAGATGTTCCCGGTAGGCTGTAAGAGCACTGTGCAGAGCGAGTTGTTTCTTAGCTTCCCAAAGAGCTGGAAGCAAGATGCTGTGGGGCCCAACTCGCCCTTTGGAAAGAAGCCTGCACGTTGTGCCTTTCAGCTCTAGGGCAAAGTAGCACACCCAGAGCAGAAGTCCTACTTCAGCCAGATCAGGCCTGCAAAGAAACTGCGTTTCACAGGCCTTTGGAAGAGATGTTCCCAGTAGGCTGTAAGAGCACTGTGCAGAGCGAGTTGTTTCTTAGCTTCCCAAAGAGCTGGAAGCAAGATGCTGTGGGGCCCAACTCACCCTTTGGAAAGAAGCCTGCACGTTGTGCCTTTCAGCTCTAGGGCAATGTAGCACACCCAGAGCAGAAGTCCTACTTCAGCCAGATCAGGCCTGCAAAGAAACTGCGTTTCACAGGCCTTTGGAAGAGATGTTCCCGGTAGGCTGTAAGAGCACTGTGCAGAGCGAGTTGTTTCTTAGCTTCCCAAAGAGCTGGAAGCAAGATGCTGTGGGGCCCAACTCGCCCTTTGGAAAGAAGCCTGCACGTTGTGCCTTTCAGCTCTAGGGCAATGTAGCACACCCAGAGCAGAAGTCCTACTTCAGCCAGATCAGGCCTGCAAAGAAACTGCGTTTCACAGGCCTTTGGAAGAGATGTTCCCGGTAGGCTGTAAGAGCACTGTGCAGAGCGAGTTGTTTCTTAGCTTCCCAAAGAGCTGGAAGCAAGATGCTGTGGGGCCCAACTCGCCCTTTGGAAAGAAGCCTGCACGTTGTGCCTTTCAGCTCTAGGGCAATGTAGCACACCCAGAGCAGAAGTCCTACTTCAGCCAGATCAGGCCTGCAAAGAAACTGCGTTTCACAGGCCTTTGGAAGAGATGTTCCCGGTAGGCTGTAAGAGCACTGTGCAGAGCGAGTTGTTTCTTAGCTTCCCAAAGAGCTGGAAGCAAGATGCTGTTGGGCCCAACTCACCCTTAGGAAAGAAGCCTGCACCTTGTGCCTTTCAGCTCTAGGGCAATGTAGCACACCCAGAGCAGAAGTCCTACTTCAGCCAGATCAGGCCTGCAAAGAAACTGCGTTTCACAGGCATTTGGAAAAATGTTCCCGGTAGGCTGTAACAGCACTGTGCAGAGCGAGTTGTTTCTTAGCTTCCCAAAGAGCTGGAAGCAAGATGCTGTTGGGCCCAACTCGCCATTAGGAAAGAAGCCTGCACGTTGTGCCTTTCAGCTCTAGGGCAATGTAGCACACCCAGAGCAGAAGTCCTACTTCAGCCAGATCAGGCCTGCAAAGAAACTGCGTTTCACAGGCCTTTGGAAGAGATGTTCCCGGTAGGCTGTAAGAGCACTGTGCAGAGCGAGTTGTTTCTTAGCTTCCCAAAGAGCTGGAAGCAAGATGCTGTGGGGCCCAACTCGCCCTTTGGAAAGAAGCCGGCATGTTGTGCCTTTCAGCTCTAGGGCAATGTAGCACACCCAGAGCAGAAGTTCTACTTCAGCCAGATCAGGCCTGCAAAGAAACTGCGTTTCACAGGCCTTTGGAAGAGATGTTCCCACTAGGCTGTAAGAGCACTGTGCAGAGCGAGTTGTTTCTTAGCTTCCCAAAGAGCTGGAAGCAAGATGCTGTGGGGCCCAACTCGCCCTTTGGAAAGAAGCCTGCACGTTGTGCCTTTCAGCTCTAGGGCAATGTAGCACACCCAGAGCAGAAGTCCTACTTCAGCCAGATCAGGCCTGCAAAGAAACTGCGTTTCACAGGCCTTTGGAAGAGATGTTCCCACTAGGCTGTAAGAGCACTGTGCAGAGCGAGTTGTTTCTTAGCTTCCCAAAGAGCTGGAAGCAAGATGCTGTGGGGCCCAACTCGCCCTTTGGAAAGAAGCCTGCACGTTGTGCCTTTCAGCTCTAGGGCAAAGTAGCACACCCAGAGCAGAAGTCCTACTTCAGCCAGATCAGGCCTGCAAAGAAACTGCGTTTCACAGGCCTTTGGAAGAGATGTTCCCGGTAGGCTGTAAGAGCACTGTGCAGAGCGAGTTGTTTCTTAGCTTCCCAAAGAGCTGGAAGCAAGATGCTGTGGGGCCCAACTCGCCCTTTGGAAAGAAGCCTGCACGTTGTGCCTTTCAGCTCTAGGGCAAAGTAGCACACCCAGAGCAGAAGTCCTACTTCAGCCAGATCAGGCCTGCAAAGAAACTGCGTTTCACAGGCCTTTGGAAGAGATGTTCCCGGTAGGCTGTAAGAGCACTGTGCAGAGCGAGTTGTTTCTTAGCTTCCCAAAGAGCTGGAAGCAAGATGCTGTGGGGCCCAACTCGCCCTTTGGAAAGAAGCCTGCACGTTGTGCCTTTCAGCTCTAGGGCAATGTAGCACACCCAGAGCAGAAGTCCTACTTCAGCCAGATCAGGCCTGCAAAGAAACTGCGTTTCACAGGCCTTTGGAAGAGATGTTCCCGGTAGGCTGTAAGAGCACTGTGCAGAGCGAGTTGTTTCTTAGCTTCCCAAAGAGCTGGAAGCAAGATGCTGTGGGGCCCAACTCGCCCTTTGGAAAGAAGCCTGCACGTTGTGCCTTTCAGCTCTAGGGCAATGTAGCACACCCAGAGCAGAAGTCCTACTTCAGCCAGATCAGGCCTGCAAAGAAACTGCGTTTCACAGGCCTTTGGAAGAGATGTTCCCGGTAGGCTGTAAGAGCACTGTGCAGAGCGAGTTGTTTCTTAGCTTCCCAAAGAGCTGGAAGCAAGATGCTGTTGGGCCCAACTCACCCTTAGGAAAGAAGCCTGCACGTTGTGCCTTTCAGCTCTAGGGCAATGTAGCACACCCAGAGCAGAAGTCCTACTTCAGCCAGATCAGGCCTGCAAAGAAACTGCGTTTCACAGGCCTTTGGAAGAAATGTTCCCGGTAGGCTGTAAGAGCACTGTGCAGAGCGAGTTGTTTCTTAGCTTCCCAAAGAGCTGGAAGCAAGATGCTGTGGGGCCCAACTCACCCTTAGGAAAGAAGCCTGCACGTTGTGCCTTTCAGCTCTAGGGCAATGTAGCACACCCAGAGCAGAAGTCCTACTTCAGCCAGATCAGGCCTGCAAAGAAACTGCGTTTCACAGGCCTTTGGAAGAGATGTTCCCGGTAGGCTGTAAGAGCACTGTGCAGAGCGAGTTGTTTCTTAGCTTCCCAAAGAGCTGGAAGCAAGATGCTGTGGGGCCCAACTCGCCCTTTGGAAAGAAGCCGGCATGTTGTGCCTTTCAGCTCTAGGGCAATGTAGCACACCCAGAGCAGAAGTTCTACTTCAGCCAGATCAGGCCTGCAAAGAAACTGCGTTTCACAGGCCTTTGGAAGAGATGTTCCCACTAGGCTGTAAGAGCACTGTGCAGAGCGAGTTGTTTCTTAGCTTCCCAAAGAGCTGGAAGCAAGATGCTGTGGGGCCCAACTCGCCCTTTGGAAAGAAGACTGCACGTTGTGCCTTTCAGCTCTAGGGCAATGTAGCACACCCAGAGCAGAAGTCCTACTTCAGCCAGATCAGGCCTGCAAAGAAACTGCGTTTCACAGGCCTTTGGAAGAGATGTTCCCACTAGGCTGTAAGAGCACTGTGCAGAGCGAGTTGTTTCTTAGCTTCCCAAAGAGCTGGAAGCAAGATGCTGTGGGGCCCAACTCGCCCTTAGGAAAGAAGCCTGCACGTTGTGCCTTTCAGCTCTAGGGCAATGTAGCACACCCAGAGCAGAAGTCCTACTTCAGCCAGATCAGGCCTGCAAAGAAACTGCGTTTCACAGGCCTTTGGAAGAGATGTTCCCGGTAGGCTGTAAGAGCACTGTGCAGAGCGAGTTGTTTCTTAGCTTCCCAAAGAGCTGGAAGCAAGATGCTGTGGGGCCCAACTCGCCCTTTGGAAAGAAGCCTGCACGTTGTGCCTTTCAGCTCTAGGGCAATGTAGCACACCCAGAGCAGAAGTCCTACTTCAGCCAGATCAGGCCTGCAAAGAAACTGCGTTTCACAGGCCTTTGGAAGAGATGTTCCCGGTAGGCTGTAAGAGCACTGTGCAGAGCGAGTTGTTTCTTAGCTTCCCAAAGAGCTGGAAGCAAGATGCTGTGGGGCCCAACTCGCCCTTTGGAAAGAAGCCTGCACGTTGTGCCTTTCAGCTCTAGGGCAATGTAGCACACCCAGAGCAGAAGTCCTACTTCAGCCAGATCAGGCCTGCAAAGAAACTGCGTTTCACAGGCCTTTGGAAGAGATGTTCCCGGTAGGCTGTAAGAGCACTGTGCAGAGCGAGTTGTTTCTTAGCTTCCCAAAGAGCTGGAAGCAAGATGCTGTGGGGCCCAACTCGCCCTTTGGAAAGAAGCCTGCACGTTGTGCCTTTCAGCTCTAGGGCAATGTAGCACACCCAGAGCAGAAGTCCTACTTCAGCCAGATCAGGCCTGCAAAGAAACTGCGTTTCACAGGCCTTTGGAAGAGATGTTCCCGGTAGGCTGTAAGAGCACTGTGCAGAGCGAGTTGTTTCTTAGCTTCCCAAAGAGCTGGAAGCAAGATGCTGTGGGGCCCAACTCGCCCTTTGGAAAGAAGCCTGCACGTTGTGCCTTTCAGCTCTAGGGCAATGTAGCACACCCAGAGCAGAAGTCCTACTTCAGCCAGATCAGGCCTGCAAAGAAACTGCGTTTCACAGGCCTTTGGAAGAGATGTTCCCGGTAGGCTGTAAGAGCACTGTGCAGAGCGAGTTGTTTCTTAGCTTCCCAAAGAGCTGGAAGCAAGATGCTGTGGGGCCCAACTCGCCCTTTGGAAAGAAGCCTGCACGTTGTGCCTTTCAGCTCTAGGGCAAAGTAGCACACCCAGAGCAGAAGTCCTACTTCAGCCAGATCAGGCCTGCAAAGAAACTGCGTTTCACAGGCCTTTGGAAGAGATGTTCCCGGTAGGCTGTAAGAGCACTGTGCAGAGCGAGTTGTTTCTTAGCTTCCCAAAGAGCTGGAAGCAAGATGCTGTGGGGCCCAACTCGCCCTTTGGAAAGAAGCCTGCACGTTGTGCCTTTCAGCTCTAGGGCAAAGTAGCACACCCAGAGCAGAAGTCCTACTTCAGCCAGATCAGGCCTGCAAAGAAACTGCGTTTCACAGGCCTTTGGAAGAGATGTTCCCGGTAGGCTGTAAGAGCACTGTGCAGAGCGAGTTGTTTCTTAGCTTCCCAAAGAGCTGGAAGCAAGATGCTGTGGGGCCCAACTCGCCCTTTGGAAAGAAGCCTGCACGTTGTGCCTTTCAGCTCTAGGGCAAAGTAGCACACCCAGAGCAGAAGTCCTACTTCAGCCAGATCAGGCCTGCAAAGAAACTGCGTTTCACAGGCCTTTGGAAGAGATGTTCCCACTAGGCTGTAAGAGCACTGTGCAGAGCGAGTTGTTTCTTAGCTTCCCAAAGAGCTGGAAGCAAGATGCTGTGGGGCCCAACTCGCCCTTTGGAAAGAAGCCTGCACGTTGTGCCTTTCAGCTCTAGGGCAAAGTAGCACACCCAGAGCAGAAGTCCTACTTCAGCCAGATCAGGCCTGCAAAGAAACTGCGTTTCACAGGCCTTTGGAAGAGATGTTCCCGGTAGGCTGTAAGAGCACTGTGCAGAGCGAGTTGTTTCTTAGCTTCCCAAAGAGCTGGAAGCAAGATGCTGTGGGGCCCAACTCGCCCTTTGGAAAGAAGCCTGCACGTTGTGCCTTTCAGCTCTAGGGCAAAGTAGCACACCCAGAGCAGAAGTCCTACTTCAGCCAGATCAGGCCTGCAAAGAAACTGCGTTTCACAGGCCTTTGGAAGAGATGTTCCCGGTAGGCTGTAAGAGCACTGTGCAGAGCGAGTTGTTTCTTAGCTTCCCAAAGAGCTGGAAGCAAGATGCTGTGGGGCCCAACTCGCCCTTTGGAAAGAAGCCTGCACGTTGTGCCTTTCAGCTCTAGGGCAAAGTAGCACACCCAGAGCAGAAGTCCTACTTCAGCCAGATCAGGCCTGCAAAGAAACTGCGTTTCACAGGCCTTTGGAAGAGATGTTCCCGCTAGGCTGTAAGAGCACTGTGCAGAGCGAGTTGTTTCTTAGCTTCCCAAAGAGCTGGAAGCAAGATGCTGTGGGGCCCAACTCGCCCTTTGGAAAGAAGCCTGCACGTTGTGCCTTTCAGCTCTAGGGCAAAGTAGCACACCCAGAGCAGAAGTCCTACTTCAGCCAGATCAGGCCTGCAAAGAAACTGCGTTTCACAGGCCTTTGGAAGAGATGTTCCCGGTAGGCTGTAAGAGCACTGTGCAGAGCGAGTTGTTTCTTAGCTTCCCAAAGAGCTGGAAGCAAGATGCTGTGGGGCCCAACTCGCCCTTTGGAAAGAAGCCTGCACGTTGTGCCTTTCAGCTCTAGGGCAATGTAGCACACCCAGAGCAGAAGTCCTACTTCAGCCAGATCAGGCCTGCAAAGAAACTGCGTTTCACAGGCCTTTGGAAGAGATGTTCCCGGTAGGCTGTAAGAGCACTGTGCAGAGCGAGTTGTTTCTTAGCTTCCCAAAGAGCTGGAAGCAAGATGCTGTGGGGCCCAACTCGCCCTTTGGAAAGAAGCCTGCACGTTGTGCCTTTCAGCTCTAGGGCAAAGTAGCACACCCAGAGCAGAAGTCCTACTTCAGCCAGATCAGGCCTGCAAAGAAACTGCGTTTCACAGGCCTTTGGAAGAGATGTTCCCGGTAGGCTGTAAGAGCACTGTGCAGAGCGAGTTGTTTCTTAGCTTCCCAAAGAGCTGGAAGCAAGATGCTGTGGGGCCCAACTCGCCCTTTGGAAAGAAGCCTGCACGTTGTGCCTTTCAGCTCTAGGGCAAAGTAGCACACCCAGAGCAGAAGTCCTACTTCAGCCAGATCAGGCCTGCAAAGAAACTGCGTTTCACAGGCCTTTGGAAGAGATGTTCCCGCTAGGCTGTAAGAGCACTGTGCAGAGCGAGTTGTTTCTTAGCTTCCCAAAGAGCTGGAAGCAAGATGCTGTGGGGCCCAACTCGCCCTTTGGAAAGAAGCCTGCACGTTGTGCCTTTCAGCTCTAGGGCAATGTAGCACACCCAGAGCAGAAGTCCTACTTCAGCCAGATCAGGCCTGCAAAGAAACTGCGTTTCACAGGCCTTTGGAAGAGATGTTCCCGGTAGGCTGTAAGAGCACTGTGCAGAGCGAGTTGTTTCTTAGCTTCCCAAAGAGCTGGAAGCAAGATGCTGTGGGGCCCAACTCGCCCTTTGGAAAGAAGCCTGCACGTTGTGCCTTTCAGCTCTAGGGCAATGTAGCACACCCAGAGCAGAAGTCCTACTTCAGCCAGATCAGGCCTGCAAAGAAACTGCGTTTCACAGGCCTTTGGAAGAGATGTTCCCGGTAGGCTGTAAGAGCACTGTGCAGAGCGAGTTGTTTCTTAGCTTCCCAAAGAGCTGGAAGCAAGATGCTGTGGGGCCCAACTCGCCCTTTGGAAAGAAGCCTGCACGTTGTGCCTTTCAGCTCTAGGGCAATGTAGCACACCCAGAGCAGAAGTCCTACTTCAGCCAGATCAGGCCTGCAAAGAAACTGCGTTTCACAGGCCTTTGGAAGAGATGTTCCCGGTAGGCTGTAAGAGCACTGTGCAGAGCGAGTTGTTTCTTAGCTTCCCAAAGAGCTGGAAGCAAGATGCTGTGGGGCCCAACTCGCCCTTTGGAAAGAAGCCTGCACGTTGTGCCTTTCAGCTCTAGGGCAATGTAGCACACCCAGAGCAGAAGTCCTACTTCAGCCAGATCAGGCCTGCAAAGAAACTGCGTTTCACAGGCCTTTGGAAGAGATGTTCCCGGTAGGCTGTAAGAGCACTGTGCAGAGCGAGTTGTTTCTTAGCTTCCCAAAGAGCTGGAAGCAAGATGCTGTGGGGCCCAACTCGCCCTTTGGAAAGAAGCCTGCACGTTGTGCCTTTCAGCTCTAGGGCAATGTAGCACACCCAGAGCAGAAGTCCTACTTCAGCCAGATCAGGCCTGCAAAGAAACTGCGTTTCACAGGCCTTTGGAAGAGATGTTCCCGGTAGGCTGTAAGAGCACTGTGCAGAGCGAGTTGTTTCTTAGCTTCCCAAAGAGCTGGAAGCAAGATGCTGTGGGGCCCAACTCACCCTTTGGAAAGAAGCCTGCACGTTGTGCCTTTCAGCTCTAGGGCAATGTAGCACACCCAGAGCAGAAGTCCTACTTCAGCCAGATCAGGCCTGCAAAGAAACTGCGTTTCACAGGCCTTTGGAAGAGATGTTCCCGGTAGGCTGTAAGAGCACTGTGCAGAGCGAGTTGTTTCTTAGCTTCCCAAAGAGCTGGAAGCAAGATGCTGTGGGGCCCAACTCGCCCTTTGGAAAGAAGCCTGCACGTTGTGCCTTTCAGCTCTAGGGCAATGTAGCACACCCAGAGCAGAAGTCCTACTTCAGCCAGATCAGGCCTGCAAAGAAACTGCGTTTCACAGGCCTTTGGAAGAGATGTTCCCGGTAGGCTGTAAGAGCACTGTGCAGAGCGAGTTGTTTCTTAGCTTCCCAAAGAGCTGGAAGCAAGATGCTGTGGGGCCCAACTCGCCCTTTGGAAAGAAGCCTGCACGTTGTGCCTTTCAGCTCTAGGGCAATGTAGCACACCCAGAGCAGAAGTCCTACTTCAGCCAGATCAGGCCTGCAAAGAAACTGCGTTTCACAGGCCTTTGGAAGAGATGTTCCCGGTAGGCTGTAAGAGCACTGTGCAGAGCGAGTTGTTTCTTAGCTTCCCAAAGAGCTGGAAGCAAGATGCTGTGGGGCCCAACTCGCCCTTTGGAAAGAAGCCTGCACGTTGTGCCTTTCAGCTCTAGGGCAATGTAGCACACCCAGAGCAGAAGTCCTACTTCAGCCAGATCAGGCCTGCAAAGAAACTGCGTTTCACAGGCCTTTGGAAGAGATGTTCCCGGTAGGCTGTAAGAGCACTGTGCAGAGCGAGTTGTTTCTTAGCTTCCCAAAGAGCTGGAAGCAAGATGCTGTGGGGCCCAACTCGCCCTTTGGAAAGAAGCCTGCACGTTGTGCCTTTCAGCTCTAGGGCAATGTCGCACACTCAGAGCAGAAGTCCTACTTCAAGCAGATCAGGCCTGCAAAGAAACTGCATTTCACATGCCTTTGGAAGAGATGTTCCCGGTAGGCTGTAAGAGCACTGTGCAGAGCGAGTTGTTTCTTAGCTTCCCAAAGAGCTGGAAGCAAGATGCTGTGGGGCCCAACTCGCCCTTTGGAAAGAAGCCTGCACGTTGTGCCTTTCAGCTCTAGGGCAATGTAGCACACCCAGAGCAGAAGTCCTACTTCAGCCAGATCAGGCCTGCAAAGAAACTGCGTTTCACAGGCCTTTGGAAGAGATGTTCCCGGTAGGCTGTAAGAGCACTGTGCAGAGCGAGTTGTTTCTTAGCTTCCCAAAGAGCTGGAAGCAAGATGCTGTGGGGCCCAACTCGCCCTTTGGAAAGAAGCCTGCACGTTGTGCCTTTCAGCTCTAGGGCAATGTAGCACACCCAGAGCAGGAGTCCTACTTCAACCAGATCAGGACTGCAAAGAAACTGCGTTTCACAGGCCTTGGAAGAGATGTTCCCGGTAGGCTGTAAGAGCACTGTGCAGAGCGAGTTGTTTCTTAGCTTCCCAAAGAGCTGAAAGCAAGATGCTGTGGGGACCAACTCGCCCTTTGGAAAGAAGCCTGCACCTTGTGCCTTTCAGCTCTAGGGCAATGTAGCACACCCAGAGCAGAAGTCCTACTTCAGCCAGATCAGGCCTGCAAAGAAACTGCGTTTCACAGGCCTTTGGAGGAGACTTTCCCGGTAGGCTGTAAGAGCACTGTGCAGAGCGAGTTGTTTCTTAGCTTTTCAAAGAGCTGGAAGCAAGATGCTGTTGGGCCCAACTCACCATTAGGAAAGGAGCCTGCACGTTGTGCCTTTCAGCTCTAGGGCAATGTAGCACACCCAGAGCAGAAGTCCTACTTCAGCCAGATCAGGCCTGCAAAGAAACTGCGTTTCACAGGCCTTTGGAAGAGATGTTCCCGGTAGGCTGTAAGAGCACTGTGCAGAGCGAGTTGTTTCTTAGCTTCCCAAAGAGCTGGAAGCAAGAGGCTGTGGGGCCCAACTCACCCTTTGGAAAGAAGCCTGCACGTTGTGCCTTTCAGCTCTAGGGCAATGTAGCACACCCAGAGCAGAAGTCCTACTTCAGCCAGATCAGGCCTGCAAAGAAACTGCGTTTCACAGGCCTTTGGAAGAGATGTTCCCGGTAGGCTGTAAGAGCACTGTGCAGAGCGAGTTGTTTCTTAGCTTCCCAAAGAGCTGGAAGCAAGATGCTGTGGGGCCCAACTCGCCCTTTGGAAAGAAGCCTGCACGTTGTGCCTTTCAGCTCTAGGGCAATGTAGCACACCCAGAGCAGAAGTCCTACTTCAGCCAGATCAGGCCTGCAAAGAAACTGCGTTTCACAGGCCTTTGGAAGAGATGTTCCCGGTAGGCTGTAAGAGCACTGTGCAGAGCGAGTTGTTTCTTAGCTTCCCAAAGAGCTGGAAGCAAGATGCTGTGGGGCCCAACTCGCCCTTTGGAAAGAAGCCTGCACGTTGTGCCTTTCAGCTCTAGGGCAATGTAGCACACCCAGAGCAGAAGTCCTACTTCAACCAGATCAGGAGTGCAAAGAAACTGCGTTTCACAGGCCATGGAAGAGATGTTCCCGGTAGGCTGTAAGAGCACTGTGCAGAGCGAGTTGTTTCTTAGCTTCCCAAAGAGCTGAAAGCAAGATGCTGTGGGGACCAACTCGCCCTTTGGAATGAAGCCTGCACCTTGTGCCTTTCAGCTCTAGGGCAATGTAGCACACCCAGAGCAGAAGTCCTACTTCAGCCAGATCAGGCCTGCAAAGAAACTGCGTTTCACAGGCCTTTGGAGGAGACTTTCCCGGTAGGCTGTAAGAGCACTGTGCAGAGCGAGTTGTTTCTTAGCTTTTCAAAGAGCTGGAAGCAAGATGCTGTTGGGCCCAACTCACCATTAGGAAAGGAGCCTGCACGTTGTGCCTTTCAGCTCTAGGGCAATGTAGCACACCCAGAGCAGAAGTCCTACTTCAGCCAGATCAGGCCTGCAAAGAAACTGCGTTTCACAGGCCTTTGGAAGAGATGTTCCCGGTAGGCTGTAAGAGCACTGTGCAGAGCGAGTTGTTTCTTAGCTTCCCAAAGAGCTGGAAGCAAGAGGCTGTGGGGCCCAACTCACCGTTAGGAAAGAAGCCTGCACGTTGTGCCTTTCAGCTCTAGGGCAATGTAGCACACCCAGAGCAGAAGTCCTACTTCAGCCAGATCAGGCCTGCAAAGAAACTGCGTTTCACATGCCTTTGGAAGAGATGTTCCCGGTAGGCTGTAAGAGCACTGTGCAGAGCGAGTTGTTTCTTAGCTTCCCAAAGAGCTGGAAGCAAGATGCTGTGGGGCCCAACTCGCCCTTTGGAAAGAAGCCTGCACGTTGTGCCTTTCAGCTCTAGGGCAATGTAGCACACCCAGAGCAGAAGTTCTACTTCAGCCAGATCAGGCCTGCAAAGAAACTGCGTTTCACAGGCCTTTGGAAGAGATGTTCCCGGTAGGCTGTAAGAGCACTGTGCAGAGCGAGTTGTTTCTTAGCTTCCCAAAGAGCTGGAAGCAAGATGCTGTGGGGCCCAACTCGTCCTTTGGAAAGAAGCCTGCACGTTGTGCCTTTCTGCTCTAGGGCAATGTAGCACACCCAGAGCAGGAGTCCTACTTCAGCCAGATCAGGCCTGCAAAGAAACTGCGTTTCACAGGCCTTTGGAAGAGATGTTCCCGGTAGGCTGTAAGAGCACTGTGCAGAGCGAGTTGTTTCTTAGCTTCCCAAAGAGCTGGAAGCAAGATGCTGTGGGGCCCAACTCGCCCTTTGGAAAGAAGCCTGCACGTTGTGCCTTTCAGCTCTAGGGCAATGCCGCACACTCAGAGCAGAAGTTCTACTTCAAGCAGATCACGCCTGCAAAGAAGCTGCGTTTCACATGCCTTTGGAAGAGATGTTCCCGGTAGGCAGTAAGAGCACTGTGCAGAGTGAGTTGTTTCTTAGCTTCCCAAAGAGCTGGAAGCAAGATGCTGTGGGGCCCAACTCGCCCTTTGGAAAGAAGCCTGCACGTTGTGCCTTTCAGCTCTAGGGCAATGTAGCACACCCAGAGCAGAAGTCCTACTTCAGCCAGATCAGGCCTGCAAAGAAACTGCGTTTCACAGGCCTTTGGAAGAGATGTTCCCGGTAGGCTGTAAGAGCACTGTGCAGAGCGAGTTGTTTCTTAGCTTCCCAAAGAGCTGGAAGCAAGATGCTGTGGGGCCCAACTCGCCCTTTGGAAAGAAGCCTGCACGTTGTGCCTTTCAGCTCTAGGGCAAAGTAGCACACCCAGAGCAGAAGTCCTACTTCAGCCAGATCAGGCCTGCAAAGAAACTGCGTTTCACAGGCCTTTGGAAGAGATGTTCCCGGTAGGCTGTAAGAGCACTGTGCAGAGCGAGTTTTTTCTTAGCTTCCCAAAGAGCTGGAAGCAAGATGCTGTGGGGCCCAACTCGCCCTTTGGAAAGAAGCCTGCACGTTGTGCCTTTCAGCTCTAGGGCAAAGTAGCACACCCAGAGCAGAAGTCCTACTTCAGCCAGATCAGGCCTGCAAAGAAACTGCGTTTCACAGGCCTTTGGAAGAGATGTTCCCGGTAGGCTGTAAGAGCACTGTGCAGAGCGAGTTGTTTCTTAGCTTCCCAAAGAGCTGGAAGCAAGATGCTGTGGGGCCCAACTCGCCCTTTGGAAAGAAGCCTGCACGTTGTGCCTTTCAGCTCTAGGGCAAAGTAGCACACCCAGAGCAGAAGTCCTACTTCAGCCAGATCAGGACTGCAAAGAAACTGCGTTTCACAGGCCTTTGGAAGAGATGTTCCCGGTAGGCTGTAAGAGCACTGTGCAGAGCGAGTTGTTTCTTAGCTTCCCAAAGAGCTGGAAGCAAGACGCTGTGGGGCCCAACTCGCCCTTTGGAAGGAAGACTGCACGTTGTGCCTTTCAGCTCTAGGGCAAAGTAGCACACCCAGAGCAGAAGTCCTACTTCAGCCAGATCAGGCCTGCAAAGAAACTGCGTTTCACAGGCCTTTGGAAGAGATGTTCCCGGTAGGCTGTAAGAGCACTGTGCAGAGCGAGTTGTTTCTTAGCTTCCCAAAGAGCTGGAAGCAAGATGCTGTGGGGCCCAACTCGCCCTTTGGAAAGAAGCCTGCACGTTGTGCCTTTCAGCTCTAGGGCAAAGTAGCACACCCAGAGCAGAAGTCCTACTTCAGCCAGATCAGGCCTGCAAAGAAACTGCGTTTCACAGGCCTTTGGAAGAGATGTTCCCGGTAGGCTGTAAGAGCACTGTGCAGAGCGAGTTGTTTCTTAGCTTCCCAAAGAGCTGGAAGCAAGATGCTGTGGGGCCCAACTCGCCCTTTGGAAAGAAGCCTGCACGTTGTGCCTTTCAGCTCTAGGGCAAAGTAGCACACCCAGAGCAGAAGTCCTACTTCAGCCAGATCAGGCCTGCAAAGAAACTGCGTTTCACAGGCCTTTGGAAGAGATGTTCCCGGTAGGCTGTAAGAGCACTGTGCAGAGCGAGTTGTTTCTTAGCTTCCCAAAGAGCTGGAAGCAAGATGCTGTGGGGCCCAACTCGCCCTTTGGAAAGAAGCCTGCACGTTGTGCCTTTCAGCTCTAGGGCAAAGTAGCACACCCAGAGCAGAAGTCCTACTTCAGCCAGATCAGGCCTGCAAAGAAACTGCGTTTCACAGGCCTTTGGAAGAGATGTTCCCGGTAGGCTGTAAGAGCACTGTGCAGAGCGAGTTGTTTCTTAGCTTCCCAAAGAGCTGGAAGCAAGATGCTGTGGGGCCCAACTCGCCCTTTGGAAAGAAGCCTGCACGTTGTGCCTTTCAGCTCTAGGGCAAAGTAGCACACCCAGAGCAGAAGTCCTACTTCAGCCAGATCAGGCCTGCAAAGAAACTGCGTTTCACAGGCCTTTGGAAGAGATGTTCCCGGTAGGCTGTAAGAGCACTGTGCAGAGCGAGTTGTTTCTTAGCTTCCCAAAGAGCTGGAAGCAAGATGCTGTGGGGCCCAACTCGCCCTTTGGAAAGAAGCCTGCACGTTGTGCCTTTCAGCTCTAGGGCAAAGTAGCACACCCAGAGCAGAAGTCCTACTTCAGCCAGATCAGGCCTGCAAAGAAACTGCGTTTCACAGGCCTTTGGAAGAGATGTTCCCGGTAGGCTGTAAGAGCACTGTACAGAGCGAGTTGTTTCTTAGCTTCCCAAAGAGCTGGAAGCAAGATGCTGTGGGGCCCAACTCGCCCTTTGGAAAGAAGCCTGCACGTTGTGCCTTTCAGCTCTAGGGCAATGTAGCACACCCAGAGCAGAAGTCCTACTTCAGCCAGATCAGGCCTGCAAAGAAACTGCGTTTCACAGGCCTTTGGAAGAGATGTTCCCGGTAGGCTGTAAGAGCACTGTGCAGAGCGAGTTGTTTCTTAGCTTCCCAAAGAGCTGGAAGCAAGATGCTGTTGGGCCCAACTCACCCTTTGGAAAGAAGCCTGCACGTTGTGCCTTTCAGCTCTAGGGCAATGTAGCACACCCAGAGCAGAAGTCCTACTTCAGCCAGATCAGGCCTGCAAAGAAACTGCGTTTCACAGGCCTTTGGAAGAGATGTTCCCGGTAGGCTGTAACAGCACTGTGCAGAGCGAGTTGTTTCTTAGCTTCCCAAAGAGCTGGAAGCAAGATGCTGTTGGGCCCAACTCACCCTTAGGAAAGAAGCCTGCACGTTGTGCCTTTCAGCTCTAGGGCAATGTAGCACACCCAGAGCAGAAGTCCTACTTCAGCCAGATCAGGCCTGCAAAGAAACTGCGTTTCACAGGCCTTTGGAAGAGATGTTCCCGGTAGGCTGTAAGAGCACTGTGCAGAGCGAGTTGTTTCTTAGCTTCCCAAAGAGCTGGAAGCAAGAGGCTGTGGGGCCCAACTCACCCTTAGGAAAGAAGCCTGCACGTTGTGCCTTTCAGCTCTAGGGCAATGTAGCACACCCAGAGCAGAAGTCCTACTTCAGCCAGATCAGGCCTGCAAAGAAACTGCGTTTCACAGGCCTTTGGAAGAGATGTTCCCGGTAGGCTGTAAGAGCACTGTGCAGAGCGAGTTGTTTCTTAGCTTCCCAAAGAGCTGGAAGCAAGATGCTGTGGGGCCCAACTCGCCCTTTGGAAAGAAGCCTGCACGTTGTGCCTTTCAGCTCTAGGGCAATGTAGCACACCCAGAGCAGAAGTCCTACTTCAGCCAGATCAGGCCTGCAAAGAAACTGCGTTTCACAGGCCTTTGGAAGAGATGTTCCCACTAGGCTGTAAGAGCACTGTGCAGAGCGAGTTGTTTCTTAGCTTCCCAAAGAGCTGGAAGCAAGATGCTGTGGGGCCCAACTCGCCCTTTGGAAAGAAGCCTGCACGTTGTGCCTTTCAGCTCTAGGGCAATGTAGCACACCCAGAGCAGAAGTCCTACTTCAGCCAGATCAGGCCTGCAAAGAAACTGCGTTTCACAGGCCTTTGGAAGAGATGTTCCCGGTAGGCTGTAAGAGCACTGTGCAGAGCGAGTTGTTTCTTAGCTTCCCAAAGAGCTGGAAGCAAGATGCTGTGGGGCCCAACTCGCCCTTTGGAAAGAAGCCTGCACGTTGTGCCTTTCAGCTCTAGGGCAATGTCGCACACCCAGAGCAGAAGTCCTACTTCAGGCAGATCAGGCCTGCAAAGAAACTGCGTTTCACAGGCCTTTGGAAGAGATGTTCCCGGTAGGCTGTAAGAGCACTGTGCAGAGCGAGTTGTTTCTTAGCTTCCCAAAGAGCTGGAAGCAAGATGCTGTGGGGCCCAACTCGCCCTTTGGAAAGAAGCCTGCACGTTGTGCCTTTCAGCTCTAGGGCAAAGTAGCACACCCAGAGCAGAAGTCCTACTTCAGCCAGATCAGGCCTGCAAAGAAACTGCGTTTCACAGGCCTTTGGAAGAGATGTTCCCGGTAGGCTGTAAGAGCACTGTGCAGAGCGAGTTGTTTCTTAGCTTCCCAAAGAGCTGGAAGCAAGATGCTGTGGGGCCCAACTCGCCCTTTGGAAAGAAGCCTGCACGTTGTGCCTTTCAGCTCTAGGGCAAAGTAGCACACCCAGAGCAGAAGTCCTACTTCAGCCAGATCAGGCCTGCAAAGAAACTGCGTTTCACAGGCCTTTGGAAGAGATGTTCCCGGTAGGCTGTAAGAGCACTGTGCAGAGCGAGTTGTTTCTTAGCTTCCCAAAGAGCTGGAAGCAAGATGCTGTGGGGCCCAACTCGCCCTTTGGAAAGAAGCCTGCACGTTGTGCCTTTCAGCTCTAGGGCAAAGTAGCACACCCAGAGCAGAAGTCCTACTTCAGCCAGATCAGGCCTGCAAAGAAACTGCGTTTCACAGGCCTTTGGAAGAGATGTTCCCGGTAGGCTGTAAGAGCACTGTGCAGAGCGAGTTGTTTCTTAGCTTCCCAAAGAGCTGGAAGCAAGATGCTGTGGGGCCCAACTCGCCCTTTGGAAAGAAGCCTGCACGTTGTGCCTTTCAGCTCTAGGGCAAAGTAGCACACCCAGAGCAGAAGTCCTACTTCAGCCAGATCAGGCCTGCAAAGAAACTGCGTTTCACAGGCCTTTGGAAGAGATGTTCCCGGTAGGCTGTAAGAGCACTGTGCAGAGCGAGTTGTTTCTTAGCTTCCCAAAGAGCTGGAAGCAAGATGCTGTGGGGCCCAACTCGCCCTTTGGAAAGAAGCCTGCACGTTGTGCCTTTCAGCTCTAGGGCAAAGTAGCACACCCAGAGCAGAAGTCCTACTTCAGCCAGATCAGGCCTGCAAAGAAACTGCGTTTCACAGGCCTTTGGAAGAGATGTTCCCGGTAGGCTGTAAGAGCACTGTGCAGAGCGAGTTGTTTCTTAGCTTCCCAAAGAGCTGGAAGCAAGATGCTGTGGGGCCCAACTCGCCCTTTGGAAAGAAGCCTGCACGTTGTGCCTTTCAGCTCTAGGGCAAAGTAGCACACCCAGAGCAGAAGTCCTACTTCAGCCAGATCAGGCCTGCAAAGAAACTGCGTTTCACAGGCCTTTGGAAGAGATGTTCCCACTAGGCTGTAAGAGCACTGTGCAGAGCGAGTTGTTTCTTAGCTTCCCAAAGAGCTGGAAGCAAGATGCTGTGGGGCCCAACTCGCCCTTTGGAAAGAAGCCTGCACGTTGTGCCTTTCAGCTCTAGGGCAAAGTAGCACACCCAGAGCAGAAGTCCTACTTCAGCCAGATCAGGCCTGCAAAGAAACTGCGTTTCACAGGCCTTTGGAAGAGATGTTCCCGGTAGGCTGTAAGAGCACTGTGCAGAGCGAGTTGTTTCTTAGCTTCCCAAAGAGCTGGAAGCAAGATGCTGTGGGGCCCAACTCGCCCTTTGGAAAGAAGCCTGCACGTTGTGCCTTTCAGCTCTAGGGCAATGTAGCACACCCAGAGCAGAAGTCCTACTTCAGCCAGATCAGGCCTGCAAAGAAACTGCGTTTCACAGGCCTTTGGAAGAGATGTTCCCGGTAGGCTGTAAGAGCACTGTGCAGAGCGAGTTGTTTCTTAGCTTCCCAAAGAGCTGGAAGCAAGATGCTGTTGGGCCCAACTCGCCCTTTGGAAAGAAGCCTGCACGTTGTGCCTTTCAGCTCTAGGGCAATGTAGCACACCCAGAGCAGAAGTCCTACTTCAGCCAGATCAGGCCTGCAAAGAAACTGCGTTTCACAGGCCTTTGGAAGAAATGTTCCCGGTAGGCTGTAAGAGCACTGTGCAGAGCGAGTTGTTTCTTAGCTTCCCAAAGAGCTGGAAGCAAGATGCTGTTGGGCCCAACTCACCATTAGGAAAGAAGCCTGCACGTTGTGCCTTTCAGCTCTAGGGCAATGTAGCACACCCAGAGCAGAAGTCCTACTTCAGCCAGATCAGGCCTGCAAAGAAACTGCGTTTCACAGGCCTTTGGAAGAGATGTTCCCGGTAGGCTGTAAGAGCACTGTGCAGAGCGAGTTGTTTCTTAGCTTCCCAAAGAGCTGGAAGCAAGATGC
>NW_027228655.1:0-23362 GCF_037783145.1 Equus przewalskii | reverse complement strand
GCTACGCCAGAACCGCTTGGCGGACACTCCGGAAACACCTGTCGGGCCTGCCAGAACCACATCTCAGACGTGCCAGAACCATGTGCCCGAGATGCCGGAACCACACCCCGAACAGACTGAAACCACCTGCCAGACCCGCCTGAACCACCTGCCGAGCACACTGGAACCACCTGCTCGACTCGCCGGAACCACCTACCTGACACGCAAAAACCACCGGCCGGGTATGCCAGAACCACTTGGTGGTCACTCCGGAATCATCTGCCAGACATGCCAGAAGCAGCTCTCAGACACACCAGAACAACCTGCCGGAGACGCCAGAAGCACCTGCTGAGCATGCCTGAGCCACGTGCTCGACTCGCAAGAATCACCTGCCGGACACTCCAAAATCACCTGCCGAGTACGCCAGAACCACTTGGCGGACACTCCGGAATCACAGGTCGGGCATGCCGGAACCACCTCTCACACTTGCCAGAACCATGTTCCGGACACGCCGGTACCACCTGCCGAGTATTCCGGAACCACCTGATCCACTCCCGAGGACCTCCTGCTGGACATGCCAAAATCACCTGCTGGCTACGCCAGAAACACTCGGCAGACACTCCGGAATAACCTGCCGGGCATGCCGGAACCACCTCTTAGACATGCCAGAAGGACGTGTCGGACACGCCGGAAACACCTACCGGACAGACCGGAACCAACTGCCGGACATCCCGGAACCACTTGCCGAGCACGCCGGAGCTGCCTGCTCGATAGGCCGGAACCACCTGCCAGACAGGCCAAAATCAACAGCTGGCTATGCTAGAACCACCTGGCGGACAGTCCAAAATCACCTGCCTGGCATGCAGGAACCACCTCTCAGACGTAACAGAACCACGTTCCGGACACGCTGGAACCACATCCTGGACAGACTGGAACCACCTGCCGAGCTCACCGGAACCACCTGCTCGACTGGCAGGACAATCGTGCCGGACACGCCAAAAGGAACTGCCGGCTACACCAGAACCACTTAACCGACACTCCAGAATCACCTGCCTGGCATGCCAGAACCACATCTCAGACGTGCCAAAAGCACGTGCCGGACACGCCGGAACGACCTACGGGACAGACCGGAACCACCTGCCTGACATGCCGGAACCACCTGCCGAGCACGCCAGAGCCACCTGCTCCCCTTGCCGGAACCACCTGCCAGACAGGCCAAAATCAACAGCTGGCTGTGCGAGAACCACCTGGGGGACAGTCCGGAATCACCTGCCAGCCATGGCGGAACCACCTCTCAGACGTACCAGAACCACGTGCCGGACAATCTGGAAACACGTACTGGACAGACTGGAACCACCTGCCGGCCACGCCTGAACCACCTGCCGAGCACGACGGAACCACCTGCCGGACACGCCAAAATCACCTGCGGGCTACTCCACAACCACTTGGAGGACTCTCCGGGATGACCTGCCGGGCATGCTGGAACCACCTCTCAGACGTGCCAGAACCATGTGGCAGACAGTCCGGAATCACCTGTTGGGCATGTGGAACCACCTCAGAGACGTACCAAGACAACCTGCCGGACACGCCAAAATCACCTGCAGGCTACGCCAGAACCACTTGGCGGACACTCCGGAATCACCTGCCGGGCATGCCAGCACAACCTCTCAGAAGTGCCAGAAGCACGTGCCGGACAGGCCGGAACCATCTCCCGGACAGACTGGAACCACAGGAAACACTCGCCGGAACCACCTGCTTGACTCACCGGTCCCACCTGCAGGACACACCAAAATCACCTGCCCGCTACACCAGAAGCACTTGGCAGACAAGCCGGAATCACGTGAAGGGCATGCCGTCACGATCTCTCAGACGTGCCAGAACCTCCTGCCAGACACCCCAGAACACCCTGCCGGACAGACCGGAACCACCTGCCGGACACGCCGGAACCACCGGCGCGACTCGCCGGAACCACCCCAGGACATGCAAAATCACCTGCCGGCTAAGCCAGAAACACTTGGCGAACACACCGGAATCACCTGCCGGGCATGTCGGAAGCACCTCTCAGACATGTCAGAACCCCGTGCCAAGGACACCGGAAGCACCTGCCGAGCACGCCGGAACCACCTGCTCGACTCGCCGGAACCACCTGCCGCACACGCCAAAATCACCTGCCAGGTATGCCAGAACCACTTTGTGGACACTCCGAAATCATCTGCCGGACATGCCAGAACCAGCTCTCAGACACACCAGAACCACTTGCCGGACACGCCGGAAGCACCTGCTGAGCATGCCTGAGCCACCTGCTCGACTCGCAAGAAACACCTGCCGGACACGCCAAAATCACCTGCCGAGTATTCCAGAACCACTTGGCGGACACTCCGGAATCACAGGTCGGGCATGCCGGAACCACCTCTCAGACTTGCCAGAACCATGTTCTGGACACGCCGGTACCACCTGCCGAGTATGCCGGAACCACCTGATCCACGCCCGAGGACCACCTGCTGGACACGCCAAAATCACCTGCTGGCTATGCCAGAACCACTCGGCAGACACTCCGGAATAACCGGCCGGGCATGCCGGAACCACCTCTTAGACATGCCAGAAGGACGTGTCGGACACGCTGGAAACACCTACCGGACAGACCGGAACCACCTGCCAGACATCCCGGAACCACCTGCCAAGCACACCGGAGCCGCCTGCTCGATAGGCCGGAACCACCTGCCAGACAGGCCAAAATCAACAGCTGGCTATGCTACAAACACCTGGCGGACAGTCCAAAATCACCTGCCTGGCATGCAGGAACCACCTCTCAGACGTAACAGAACCACGTTCCGGACACGCTGGAACCACATCCTGGACAGACTGGAACCACCTGCCGAGCTCGCCGGAACCACCTGCTCGACTCGCAAGAAACACCTGCCAGACACGCCAAAATCACCTGCCTGCTACACGAGAAGCTCTTGGCAGACAAGCCGGAATCACGTGAAGGGCATGCCGTCACAATCTCTCAGACGTGCCAGAACCTCGTGCCGGACACCACAGAACACCCTGCCGGACAGACTTTAACCACCTGCCTGACACGCCGGAACCACCTGCTCGACTGGCAGGACAATCGTGCCGGACACGCCAAAAGGAACTGCCGGCTACACCAGAACCACTTAACCGACACTCCAGAATCACCTGCCTGGCATGCCAGAACCACCTCTCAGACGTGTCAGAAGCACGTTCCGGACATGCCGGAACGACCTACGGGACAGACCGGAACCACCTGCCTGACATGCCGGAACCACCTGCCGAGCACACCAGAGCCACCTGCTCCCCTTGCCGGAACCACCTGCCAGACAGGCCAAAATCAACAGCTGGCTGTGCGAGAACCACCTGGGGGACAGTCCGGAATCACCTGCCAGCCATGGCGGAACCACCTCTCAGACGTACCAGAACCACGTGCCGGACAATCTGGAAACACGTACTGGACAGACTGGAACCACCTGCCGGCCACGCCTGAACCACCTGCCGAGCACGACGGAACCACCTGCCGGACACGCCAAAATCACCTGCGGGCTACTCCACAACCACTTGGAGGACTCTCCGGGATGACCTGCCGGGCATGCTGGAACCACCTCTCAGACGTGCCAGAACCATGTGGCGGACAGTCCGGAATCACCTGTTGGGCATGCGCAACCACCTCTGAGACGTACCAGAACCACATGCCGTGCAGGCTGGAACCACCTACCGGACAGACCGGAATCACCTTTCGGGCATGGCGGAACCACCTGTCAGATGTGCCAGAAACACGTGCCAGAGACGCCGGAAGCACCTGCCAAGCACGTTGGAACCACCTGCTCAACTCGCCTGAACCACCTGCCGGACATGCCAAAATCACCTGCCGACTATGCCAGAACCACTTGGCGAACACTCCAGAATCACTTGCCGGGCATGCAGGTACCACCTCTCAGACATGCCAGAACCCCGTGCCAATGACCCCGGAAGCACCAGCCGAGCACGCCGGAACCACCTGCTCGACTCGCCAAAACCACCTGCCGGACACGCAAAAATCACCTGCCGGCTACGCCACAACCAGTTGGTGAACACTTTGGAATCACCTGCCAGGCTTGCTGGAACCACCTGCCAGTCATGCCAAAATCACCTGCCAACTACGCCAGAACCGCTTGGTGGACACTGCGGAAACACCTGTCGGGCCGGCTGGAATCACATCTCAGACGTGCCAGAAACACGTTCATGAGATGCTGGAACCACACCCCGAACAGACGGATACCACCTGCCAGAACCGCCTGAACCACCTGCTGAGCACGCCGGAACCACCTGCTCGACTCACAGGTACCACCTCCCTGACACGCCAAAATCACCTGGTGGGTATGCCAGAACCACTTGGAGGACACTCCGGAATCATCTGCCGGACATGCCGGAACCAGCTCTCAGACACACCAGAACCAAGTGCCGGAGACGCCGGAAGCACCTGCCGAGCATGCCGGAGGCACCTGCTCGACTCGCCACGAACACCTGCCGGACACGCCAAAATCACCTGCCGGGTACGCCAGAACCACCTGGCGGACACTCCGAAATCACCTGTCGCGCATGCCGGAACCACCTCTCAGACGTGCCGGAAGCACATGCCGGACACGCCGGAATCACCTACCGGACAGACCGGAACCACCTGCCGAGCACGCCGGAGCCACCTGTTCGACTCGCTGGAACCACCTGCCGGACAGGCCAATATCAACTGCTGGCTATGCCAGAACCACCTGGGGGACGGTCCGGAATCACCTGTCAGCCATGGCGGAACCACCTCTCAGACGTACCAGAACCACCTGCCGGAGAAGCTGGAAACACGTCCTGGACAGTCTGGAACCACCTGCCGGCCAAGCCTGAACCACCTGCCAAGCACAACGGAACAACCTGCCAGACACGCCAATATCACCTGCCGGGTACGCCAGAACCACCTGGCGGACACTCCGGAATCACCTGCCGCGCATGCCGGAACCACCTCTCAGACGTGCCGGAAGCACGTGCCAGACACGCCGGAAAAACCTACCGGACAGACCGGAACCACCTGCCAAGAACGCCGGAGCCACCTGTTCGACTCGCTGGAACCACCTGCCGGACAGGCCAATATCAACTGCTGGCTATGCCAGAACCACCTTTGGGACAGTCCGGGATCACCTGCCAGCCATGGCGGAACCACCTCTCAGACGTACCAGAACCACCTGCTGGAGAAGCTGGAAACACGTCCTGGACAGACTGGAACCACGTGACGGCCATGCCTGAACCACCTGCCGAGCACGGCGGAACCACCTGCCGGACACGCCAAAATCACCTGCGGGCTACGCCAGAACCACTTGGACGACTCTCCGAAATGACCTGCCGGGCATGTTGGAACCGCCTCTCAGACGTGCCAGAAGCACGTGGCGGACAGTCCGGAATCACCTGTTGGGCATACGCAACCACCTCTGAGACGTACCAGAACCACGTGCCGTGCACGCCGGAACCACCTACCGGACAGACCGGAATCAACTTTTGGGCATGCCGGAACCACCAGTCAGATGTGCCAGAAACACGTGCCGGATACGCCGGAAGCACCTGCCGAGCACGTCGCAACCACCTGCTCAACTCGCCTGAACCACTTGCCGGACACGCCAAAATCACCTGCCCGCTACATCAGCACCACTTCGGGGACAAGCCAAATCACGTGAGGGGCATGCCGGCACAGCCTTTCAGACTGAACCTCGTGCCGGACACCACAGACCCACCTGCCGGACAGACTGCAACCACCTGCCGGACACGCCGGAACCACCGGCTCGACCCGCCGGAACGACCGCCGGACATGCAAAATCACCTGCCGGCTACGCCGGAAACACTTGGCGAACACTCCGGAATCACCTGCCGGGCATGCCGGAACCACCTCTCAGACATGCCAGAACCACGTGCCAATGACACCAGAAGCACCTGCCGAGCATGCCGGAACCACCTGCTCGACTCGCCAGAACCACCTGCCAGTCATGCAAAAATCACCTGCCGGCTTCGCCACAACCAGTTGGTGAACACTTCCCCATCACCTGCCGGGCTTGCAGGAACCACCTGCCGGTCATGTCAAAATCACCTGCCAACTACGCCAGAACCACTTGTCGACACTGCGGAAACACCTGTCGGGCCGGCCAGAACTACATCTCAGACGTGCCAGAACCTTGTGAGTGTGATGCCGGAACCACACCCCGAACAGACGGAGACCACCTGCCAGACCCGACTGAACCACCTGCCGAGCACGCCGGAACCACCTGCTCGACTCGCCAGAACCACCTGCCGGACACGCCAAAATCACCTGCCGGCTACGCCACAACCACTCGGCAGACACTCCGGTATCAGCTGCCGGGCATGCCGGAACCACCTCTCAGAGGTGCCAGAACCACATGCCGGAGAGACTGGAAGCAACTGCCGAACTCGCCGGAAACACCTGCTGGACATGCCGGAACCACCTGCCTGACAGTCCAAAATCATATGCCGGCTATGCCAAAACCACTTGGTGGACACTCCAGAATCACCTGGAGGGCATGCCGGAACCACGTCATGGACAGACTGCAAACACCTGCCGGACACGCCAGAACCACCTTCTCGACTCGCCAGAACCACCTGCCGGACACGCCAAAATCACCTGCCGGCTACGCCACAACCAGTTGGTGAACACTTCGGAATCACCTGCCGCGCTTGCCGGAACCACCTGCCGGTCACGCCAAAATCACCTGCCGGCTACGCCAGAACCACTCGGCAGAGACTCCGGAACCACCTCCAGGACAGACCGGAATCACCTGCCGGACACGCCGGGACCACCTGCTTGACTCGCCAGAACCACCTGCTGGACACGCCAAAATCACCAGCCGGCTACTCCACAACCACTTTTCGGACACTCCAGAATCACCTGCCGGGCATGTTGGAGCCACCTCTCAGAGGTGCCACAACAACATGCTGGAGACTGCGGAAGCACCTGCTGACAAGGCCGGAAGTTCCTGATCCACTCCACAGAACCACCTGCTGGACACGCCAAAATCACCTGCCGGCTACGCCACAACCAGTTGGTGAACACTTCGGAATCAACTGCCGGGCTTGCTGGAAGCACCTGCCGGTCACGCCAATATCACCTGCCAGCTACGCCAGAACCGCTTGGCGGACACTCCGGAAACACCTGTCGGGCCTGCCAGAACCACATCTCAGACGTGCCAGAACCATGTGCCCGAGATGCCGGAACCACATCCCGAACAGACTGAAACCACCTGCCAGACCCGCCTGAACCACCTGCCGAGAACACTGGAACCACCTGCCAGACACGCCAAAATCACCTCCGGGCTACACCAGAAGCACTTGGAGAACTCTCCGGGATGACCTGCCGGGCATGCTGGCACCACCTCTCAGACGTACCAGAAGCACGTGGCGGACACCCCAGCACCACCTGCCGGACAGACCGCAACCACCTGCCGGACAGGCCGGAACCACCGGCTCGACCCGCCGGAACCACCGCCGGACATGCAAAATCACCTGCCGGCTACGCCAGAACCATTTGGCGAACACTCCGGAATCACCTGCCGGGCATGCCGGAACCACCTCTCAGACATGCCAGAACCACGTGCCAATGACCCCGGAAGCACCTGCCGAGCACGCCGGAACCACCTGCTCGACTCGCCAGAACCACCTGCCGGACACGCCAAAATCACCTGCCGGCTACGCCACAACCACTCGGCAGACACTCCGGTATCAGCTGCCGGGCATGCCGGAACCACCTCTCAGAGGTGCCAGAACCACATGCCGGAGAGACTGTAAGCAACTGCCGAACTCGCCGGAAACACCTGCTGGACATGCCGGAACCACCTGCCTGACAGTCCAAAATCATATGCCGGCTATGCCAAAACCACTTGGTGGACACTCCAGAATCACCTGGAGGGCATGCCGGAACCACGTCATGGACAGACTGCAAACACCTGCCGGACACGCCAGAACCACCTTCTCGACTCGCCAGAACCACCTGCCGGACACGCCAAAATCACCTGCCGGCTACGCCACAACCAGTTGGTGAACACTTCGGAATCACCTGCCGCGCTTGCCGGAACCACCTGCCGGTCACGCCAAAATCACCTGCCGGCTACGCCAGAACCACTCGGCAGAGACTCCGGAACCACCTCCAGGACAGACCGGAATCACCTGCCGGACACGCCGGAACCACCTGCTCGACTCGCCAGAACCACATGCCGGACACGCCAAAATACCCTGCCGGCTACGCCAGAACCACTCGGCAGAGACTCCAGAAACACCTCCAGGACAGCCCGGAATCACCTGCCGGACACGCCGGGACCACCTGCTTGACTCGCCAGAACCACCTGCCGGACACGCCAAAATCACCAGCCGGCTACTCCACAACCACATGTCGGACACTCCAGAATCACCTGCCGGGCATGTTGGAACCACCTCTCAGAGGTGCCACAACAACATGCTCTAGACCGCGGAAGCACCTGCTGAGAAGGCCGGAAGTTCCTGATCCACTCCACAGAACCACCTGCTGGACACGCCAAAATCACCTGCCGGCTACGCCACAACCAGTTGGTGAACACTTCGGAATCAACTGCCGGGCTTGCTGGAAGCACCTGCCGGTCACGCCAATATCACCTGCCAGCTACGCCAGAACCGCTTGGCGGACACTCCGGAAACACCTGTCGGGCCTGCCAGAACCACATCTCAGACGTGCCAGAACCATGTGCCCGAGATGCCGGAACCACACCCCGAACAGACTGAAACCACCTGCCAGACCCGCCTGAACCACCTGCCGAGCACACTGGAACCACCTGCTCGACTCGCCGGAACCACCTACCTGACACGCAAAAACCACCGGCCGGGTATGCCAGAACCACTTGGTGGTCACTCCGGAATCATCTGCCAGACATGCCAGAAGCAGCTCTCAGACACACCAGAACAACCTGCCGGAGACGCCAGAAGCACCTGCTGAGCATGCCTGAGCCACCTGCTCGACTCGCAAGAAACACCTGCCAGACACGCCAAAATCACCTGCCTGCTACACCAGAAGCACTTGGCAGACAAGCAGGAATCACGTGAAGGGCATGCCGTCACAATCTCTCAGACGTGCCAGAACCTCGTGCCGGACACCCCAGAACACCCTGCCGGACAGACCGGAACCACCTGCCGGACACGCCGGAACCACCGGCGCGACTCGCCGGAACCACCCCCGGACATGCAAAATCACCTGCCGGCTACGCCAGAAACACTTGGCGAACACACCGGAATCACCTGCCAGGCATGTCGGAAGCACCTCTCAGACATGTCAGAACCACGTGCCAAGGACACCGGAAGCACCTGCCGAGCACGCCGGAACCACCTGCTCGACTTGCCAGAACCACCTGCCGCACACGCCAAAATCACCTGCCGGGTATGCCAGAACCACTTTGTGGACACTCCGAAATCATCTGCCGGACATGCCAGAACCAGCTCTCAGACACACCAGAACCACATGCCAGACACGCTGGAAGCACCTGCTGAGCATGCCTGAGCCACCTGCTCGACTCGCAAGAAACACCTGCCGGACACGCCAAAATCACCTGCCGAGTACGCCAGAACCACTTGGCGGACACTCCGGAATCACAGGTCGGGCATGCCGGAACCACCTCTCACACTTGCCAGAACCATGTTCCGGACACGCCGGTACCACCTGCCGAGTATGCCGGAACCACCTGATCCACTCCCGAGGACCACCTGCTGGACATGCCAAAATCACCTGCTGGCTACGCCAGAACCACTCGGCAGACACTCCGGAATAACCTGCCGGGCATGCCGGAACCACCTCTTAGACATGCCAGAAGGACGTGTCGGATACGCCGGAAACACCTAATGGACAGACCGGAACCACCTGCCAGACATCCCGGAACCACTTGCCGAGCACGCCGGAGCCGCCTGCTCGATAGGCCGGAACCAGCTGCCAGACAGGCCAAAATCAACAGCTGGCTGTGCGAGAACCACCTGGGGGACAGTCCGGAACCACCTGACAGCCATGGCGGAACCACCTCTCAGACGTACCAGAACCACGTGCCGGACAATCTGGAAACACGTACTGGACACACTGGAACCACCTGCCGGCCACGCCTGAACCACCTGCCGAGCACGACGGAACCACCTGCCGGACACGCCAAAATCACCTGCGGGCTACTCCACAACCACTTGGAGGACTCTATGGGATGACCTGCCGGGCATGCTGGAACCACCTCTCAGACGCGCCAGAACCATGTGGCAGAGAGTCCGGAATCACCTGTTGGGCATGTGGAACCACCTCTGAGACGTACCAGAACCACCTGCCGGACACGCCAAAATCACCTGTCGGCTACGCCAGAACCACTTGGCGGACACTCCGGAATCACCTGCCGGGCATGCCAGCACAACCTCTCAGAAGTGCCAGAAGCACGTGCCGGACAGGCCGGAACCATCTCCCGGACAGACTGGAACCACAGGAAACACTCGCCGGAACCACCTGCTTGACTCACCGGTCCCACCTGCAGGACACACCAAAATCACCTGCCCGCTACACCAGAACCACTTGGGGCACAAGCCGGAATCACGTGAAGGGCATGCCGGCACAAACTCACAGACGTGCCAGAACCTCCTGCCGGACACCTCAGAACCACCTGCCAGACAGACTGCAACCACCTGCCGGACACGCGGGAACCACCGGCTCGACCCGCCGGAACCACTGCCAGACATGCAAAATCACCTGCCGGCTACACCAGAACCACTTGGCAAACACTGCGGAATCACATGCCGGGCATGCCGGAACCACCTCTCACACATGCCAGAACCACGTGCCAATAACACCAGAAGCACCTGCCGAGCATGCCGGAACCACCTGCTCGACTCGCCAGAACCACCTGCCAGTCATGCAAAAATCACCTGCCGGCTTCGCCACAACCAGTTGGTGAACACTTCCACATCACCTGCCGGGCTTGCTGGAACCACCTGCCGGTCATGTCAAAATCACCTGCCAACTACGCCAGAACCACTTGTCGACACTGAGGAAACACCTGTCGGGCCGGCCAGAACTACATCTCAGACGTGCCAGAACCTTGTGCGTGTGATGCCGGAACCACACCCCGAACAGACGGAGACCACCTGCCAGACCCGCCTGAACCACCTGCCGAGCACGCCGGAGCCACCTGTTCGACTCACCGGAAGCACCTGCCAGACAGGCCAAAATCAACAGCTGGCTATGCGAGAACCATCTGGCGGACAGTCCGGAATCACCTGCCGGGCATGCAGGAACCACCTCTCAGATGTAACGGAACCACGAGCCGGACACGCTGGAACCACGTCCTGGACAGACTGGAACCACCTGCCGAGCACTCCGGAACCACCTGCTCGACTCGCACGACCCACGTGCTGGAAACGCCAAAATGAACTTTCGGCTACACCAGAACCACTTACCCGACACTCCAGAATCACCTGCCTGGCATGCCAGAACCACCTCTCACACGTTCCAGAAGCACGTGCCGGACATGCCGGAACGACCTATCGGACAGAACGGAACCACCTGCCAGACACGCCGGAACCACCTGCTGAACACGCCACAGCCACCTGCTCGACTCGCCGGATCCACCGTCCAGACAGGCCAATATCAACTGCTGGCTATGCCAGAACCACCTGGGGGACAGTCCGGAATCACCTGCCAGCCATGGCGGAACCACCTCTCAGACGTACAAGAACCACGTGCCTGACAAGCTGGAAACACTTACTGGACAGACTGGAACCACCTGCCGGCCACGCCTGAACCACCTGCCGAGCACGATGGAACCACCTGCCGGACACGCCAAAATCACCTGCGGGGTACACCAGAACCACTTGGAGAACTCTCTGGGATGACCTGCCGGGCATGCTGGAACCACCTCTCAGACGTACCAGAAGCACGTGGCGGACACCCCAGCACCACCTGCCGGACAGACCGCAACCACCTGCCGGACACGCCGGAACCACGGTCTCGACCCGCCGGAACCACCGCCGGACATGCAAAATCACCTGCCGGCTACGCCAGAATCACTTGGCGAACACTCCGGAATCACCTGCCGGGCATGCCGGAACCACCTCTCAGACATGCCAGAACCACGTGCCAATGACCCCGGAAGCACCTGCCGAGCACGCCGGAACCACCTGCTCCACTCGCCAGAACCACCTGCCGGACACGCCAAAATCACCTACCGGCTACGCCACAACCACTCGGCAGACACTCCGGTATCAGCTGCTGGGCATGCCGGAACCACCAATCAGAGGTGCCGGAACCACATGCCGGAGAGACTGGAAGCAACTGCCGAACTCGACGGAAACACCTGCTGGACATGCCGGAACCACCTGCCTGACAGTCCAAAATCATATGCCGGCTATGCCAAAACCACTTGGTGGACACTCCAGAATCACCTGGAGGGCATGCCGGAACCACGTCATGGACAGACTGCAAACTCCTGCCGGACACGCCAGAACCACCTTCTCGACTCGCAAGAACCACCTGCCGGACACGCCAAAATCACCTGCCGGCTACGCCACAACCAGTTGGTGAACACTTCAGAATCACCTGCCGCGCTTGCCGGAACCACCTGCCGGTCACGCTAAAATCACCTGCCGGCTACGCAAGAACCACTCGGCAGAGACTCCGGAACCACCTCCAGGACAGACCGGAATCACCTGCCGGACACGCCGGAACCACCTGCTCGACTCGCCAGAACCACCTGCCCGACACGCCAAAATCACCTGCCGGCTACGCCAGAACCACTCGGCAGAGACTCCGGAACCACCTCCAGGACAGACCGGAATCACCTGCCGGACACGCCGGGACCACCTGCTCGACTCGCCGGAACCACCTGCCGGACACGCCAAAATCACCAGCCGGCTACTCCACAACCACTTGTCGGACACTCCAGAATCACCTGCCGGGCATGTTGGAGCCACCTCTCAGAGGTGCCACAACAACATGCTGTAGACTGTGGAAGCACCTGCTGAGAAGGCCGGAAGTTCCTGATCCACTCCTCAGAACCACCTGCTGGACACGCCAAAATCACCTGCCGGCTACGCCACAACCAGTTGGTGAACACTTCGGAATCAACTGCCGGGCTTGCTGGAAGCACCTGCCGGTCACGCCAATATCACCTGCCAGCTACGCCAGAACCGCTTGGCGGACACTCCGGAAACACCTGTCGGGCCTGCCAGAACCACATCTCAGACGTGCCAGAACCATGTGCCCGAGATGCCGGAACCACACCCCGAACAGACTGAAACCACCTGCAAGACCCGCCTGAACCACCTGACGAGCACGACGGAACCACCTGCCGGACACGCCAAAATCACCTGCGGGCTACTCCACAACCACTTGGAGGACTCTCCGGGATGGCCTGCCGGGCATGCTGGAACCACCTCTCAGACGCGCCAGAACCATGTGGCAGAGAGTCCGGAATCACCTGTTGGGCATGTGGAACCACCTCTGAGACGTACCAGAACCACCTGCCGGACACGCCAAAATCACCTGCCGGCTACGCCAGAACCACTTGGCGGACACTCCGGAATCACCTGCCGGGCATGCCAGCACAACCTCTCAGAAGTGCCAGAAGCACGTGCCTGGCAGGCCGGAACCATCTCCCGGACAGACTGGAACCACAGGAAACACTCGCCGGAACCACCTGCTTGACTCACCGGTCCCACCTGCAGGACACACCAAAATCACCTGCCCGCTACACCAGAACCACTTGGGGCACAAGCCGGAATCACGTGAAGGGCATGCCGGCACAACCTCACAGACGTGCCAGAACCTCCTGCCGGACACCTCAGAACCACCTGCCAGACAGACTGCAACCACCTGCCGGACACGCGGGAACCACCGGCTCGACCCGCCGGAACCACTGCCAGACATGCAAAATCACCTGCCGGCTACACCAGAACCACTTGGCAAACAATCCGGAATCACCTGCCGGGCATGCCGGAACCACCTCTCAGACATGCCAGAACCACGTGCCAATGACACCAGAAGCACCTGCCGAGCATGCCGGAACCACCTGCTCGACTCGCCAGAACCACCTGCCAGTCATGCAAAAATCACCTGCCGGCTTCGCCACAACCAGTTGGTGAACACTTCCCCATCACCTGCCGGGCTTGCAGGAACCACCTGCCGGTCATGTCAAAATCACCTGCCAACTACGCCAGAACCACTTGTCGACACTGCGGAAACACCTGTCGGGCCGGCCAGAACTACATCTCAGACGTGCCAGAACCTTGTGAGTGTGATGCCGGAACCACACCCCGAACAGACGGAGACCACCTGCCAGACCCGACTGAACCACCTGCCGAGCACGCCGGAACCACCTGCTCGACTCGCCAGAACCACCTGCCGGACACGCCAAAATCACCTGCCGGCTACGCCACAACCACTCGGCAGACACTCCGGTATCAGCTGCCGGGCATGCCGGAACCACCTCTCAGAGGTGCCAGAACCACATGCCGGAGAGACTGGAAGCAACTGCCGAACTCGCCGGAAACACCTGCTGGACATGCCGGAACCACCTGCCTGACAGTCCAAAATCATATGCCGGCTATGCCAAAACCACTTGGTGGACACTCCAGAATCACCTGGAGGGCATGCCGGAACCACGTCATGGACAGACTGCAAACACCTGCCGGACACGCCAGAACCACCTTCTCGACTCGCCAGAACCACCTGCCGGACACGCCAAAATCACCTGCCGGCTACGCCACAACCAGTTGGTGAACACTTCGGAATCACCTGCCGCGCTTGCCGGAACCACCTGCCGGTCACGCCAAAATCACCTGCCGGCTACGCCAGAACCACTCGGCAGAGACTCCGGAACCACCTCCAGGACAGACCGGAATCACCTGCCGGACACGCCGGGACCACCTGCTTGACTCGCCAGAACCACCTGCTGGACACGCCAAAATCACCAGCCGGCTACTCCACAACCACTTTTCGGACACTCCAGAATCACCTGCCGGGCATGTTGGAGCCACCTCTCAGAGGTGCCACAACAACATGCTGGAGACTGCGGAAGCACCTGCTGACAAGGCCGGAAGTTCCTGATCCACTCCACAGAACCACCTGCTGGACACGCCAAAATCACCTGCCGGCTACGCCACAACCAGTTGGTGAACACTTCGGAATCAACTGCCGGGCTTGCTGGAAGCACCTGCCGGTCACGCCAATATCACCTGCCAGCTACGCCAGAACCGCTTGGCGGACACTCCGGAAACACCTGTCGGGCCTGCCAGAACCACATCTCAGACGTGCCAGAACCATGTGCCCGAGATGCCGGAACCACATCCCGAACAGACTGAAACCACCTGCCAGACCCGCCTGAACCACCTGCCGAGAACACTGGAACCACCTGCCAGACACGCCAAAATCACCTCCGGGCTACACCAGAACCACTTGGAGAACTCTCCGGGATGACCTGCCGGGCATGCTGGCACCACCTCTCAGACGTACCAGAAGCACGTGGCGGACACCCCAGCACCACCTGCCGGACAGACCGCAACCACCTGCCGGACAGGCCGGAACCACCGGCTCGACCCGCCGGAACCACCGCCGGACATGCAAAATCACCTGCCGGCTACGCCAGAACCATTTGGCGAACACTCCGGAATCACCTGCCGGGCATGCCGGAACCACCTCTCAGACATGCCAGAACCACGTGCCAATGACCCCGGAAGCACCTGCCGAGCACGCCGGAACCACCTGCTCGACTCGCCAGAACCACCTGCCGGACACGCCAAAATCACCTGCCGGCTACGCCACAACCACTCGGCAGACACTCCGGTATCAGCTGCCGGGCATGCCGGAACCACCTCTCAGAGGTGCCAGAACCACATGCCGGAGAGACTGTAAGCAACTGCCGAACTCGCCGGAAACACCTGCTGGACATGCCGGAACCACCTGCCTGACAGTCCAAAATCATATGCCGGCTATGCCAAAACCACTTGGTGGACACTCCAGAATCACCTGGAGGGCATGCCGGAACCACGTCATGGACAGACTGCAAACACCTGCCGGACACGCCAGAACCACCTTCTCGACTCGCCAGAACCACCTGCCGGACACGCCAAAATCACCTGCCGGCTACGCCACAACCAGTTGGTGAACACTTCGGAATCACCTGCCGCGCTTGCCGGAACCACCTGCCGGTCACGCCAAAATCACCTGCCGGCTACGCCAGAACCACTCGGCAGAGACTCCGGAACCACCTCCAGGACAGACCGGAATCACCTGCCGGACACGCCGGAACCACCTGCTCGACTCGCCAGAACCACATGCCGGACACGCCAAAATCACCTGCCGGCTACGCCAGAACCACTCGGCAGAGACTCCAGAAACACCTCCAGGACAGCCCGGAATCACCTGCCGGACACGCCGGGACCACCTGCTTGACTCGCCAGAACCACCTGCCGGACACGCCAAAATCACCAGCCGGCTACTCCACAACCACATGTCGGACACTCCAGAATCACCTGCCGGGCATGTTGGAACCACCTCTCAGAGGTGCCACAACAACATGCTCTAGACCGCGGAAGCACCTGCTGAGAAGGCCGGAAGTTCCTGATCCACTCCACAGAACCACCTGCTGGACACGCCAAAATCACCTGCCGGCTACGCCACAACCAGTTGGTGAACACTTCGGAATCAACTGCCGGGCTTGCTGGAAGCACCTGCCGGTCACGCCAATATCACCTGCCAGCTACGCCAGAACCGCTTGGCGGACACTCCGGAAACACCTGTCGGGCCTGCCAGAACCACATCTCAGACGTGCCAGAACCATGTGCCCGAGATGCCGGAACCACACCCCGAACAGACTGAAACCACCTGCCAGACCCGCCTGAACCACCTGCCGAGCACACTGGAACCACCTGCTCGACTCGCCGGAACCACCTACCTGACACGCAAAAACCACCGGCCGGGTATGCCAGAACCACTTGGTGGTCACTCCGGAATCATCTGCCAGACATGCCAGAAGCAGCTCTCAGACACACCAGAACAACCTGCCGGAGACGCCAGAAGCACCTGCTGAGCATGCCTGAGCCACCTGCTCGACTCGCAAGAAACACCTGCCAGACACGCCAAAATCACCTGCCTGCTACACCAGAAGCACTTGGCAGACAAGCAGGAATCACGTGAAGGGCATGCCGTCACAATCTCTCAGACGTGCCAGAACCTCGTGCCGGACACCCCAGAACACCCTGCCGGACAGACCGGAACCACCTGCCGGACACGCCGGAACCACCGGCGCGACTCGCCGGAACCACCCCCGGACATGCAAAATCACCTGCCGGCTACGCCAGAAACACTTGGCGAACACACCGGAATCACCTGCCAGGCATGTCGGAAGCACCTCTCAGACATGTCAGAACCACGTGCCAAGGACACCGGAAGCACCTGCCGAGCACGCCGGAACCACCTGCTCGACTTGCCAGAACCACCTGCCGCACACGCCAAAATCACCTGCCGGGTATGCCAGAACCACTTTGTGGACACTCCGAAATCATCTGCCGGACATGCCAGAACCAGCTCTCAGACACACCAGAACCACATGCCAGACACGCTGGAAGCACCTGCTGAGCATGCCTGAGCCACCTGCTCGACTCGCAAGAAACACCTGCCGGACACGCCAAAATCACCTGCCGAGTACGCCAGAACCACTTGGCGGACACTCCGGAATCACAGGTCGGGCATGCCGGAACCACCTCTCACACTTGCCAGAACCATGTTCCGGACACGCCGGTACCACCTGCCGAGTATGCCGGAACCACCTGATCCACTCCCGAGGACCACCTGCTGGACATGCCAAAATCACCTGCTGGCTACGCCAGAACCACTCGGCAGACACTCCGGAATAACCTGCCGGGCATGCCGGAACCACCTCTTAGACATGCCAGAAGGACGTGTCGGATACGCCGGAAACACCTAATGGACAGACCGGAACCACCTGCCAGACATCCCGGAACCACTTGCCGAGCACGCCGGAGCCGCCTGCTCGATAGGCCGGAACCAGCTGCCAGACAGGCCAAAATCAACAGCTGGCTGTGCGAGAACCACCTGGGGGACAGTCCGGAACCACCTGACAGCCATGGCGGAACCACCTCTCAGACGTACCAGAACCACGTGCCGGACAATCTGGAAACACGTACTGGACACACTGGAACCACCTGCCGGCCACGCCTGAACCACCTGCCGAGCACGACGGAACCACCTGCCGGACACGCCAAAATCACCTGCGGGCTACTCCACAACCACTTGGAGGACTCTATGGGATGACCTGCCGGGCATGCTGGAACCACCTCTCAGACGCGCCAGAACCATGTGGCAGAGAGTCCGGAATCACCTGTTGGGCATGTGGAACCACCTCTGAGACGTACCAGAACCACCTGCCGGACACGCCAAAATCACCTGTCGGCTACGCCAGAACCACTTGGCGGACACTCCGGAATCACCTGCCGGGCATGCCAGCACAACCTCTCAGAAGTGCCAGAAGCACGTGCCGGACAGGCCGGAACCATCTCCCGGACAGACTGGAACCACAGGAAACACTCGCCGGAACCACCTGCTTGACTCACCGGTCCCACCTGCAGGACACACCAAAATCACCTGCCCGCTACACCAGAACCACTTGGGGCACAAGCCGGAATCACGTGAAGGGCATGCCGGCACAAACTCACAGACGTGCCAGAACCTCCTGCCGGACACCTCAGAACCACCTGCCAGACAGACTGCAACCACCTGCCGGACACGCGGGAACCACCGGCTCGACCCGCCGGAACCACTGCCAGACATGCAAAATCACCTGCCGGCTACACCAGAACCACTTGGCAAACACTGCGGAATCACATGCCGGGCATGCCGGAACCACCTCTCACACATGCCAGAACCACGTGCCAATAACACCAGAAGCACCTGCCGAGCATGCCGGAACCACCTGCTCGACTCGCCAGAACCACCTGCCAGTCATGCAAAAATCACCTGCCGGCTTCGCCACAACCAGTTGGTGAACACTTCCACATCACCTGCCGGGCTTGCTGGAACCACCTGCCGGTCATGTCAAAATCACCTGCCAACTACGCCAGAACCACTTGTCGACACTGAGGAAACACCTGTCGGGCCGGCCAGAACTACATCTCAGACGTGCCAGAACCTTGTGCGTGTGATGCCGGAACCACACCCCGAACAGACGGAGACCACCTGCCAGACCCGCCTGAACCACCTGCCGAGCACGCCGGAGCCACCTGTTCGACTCACCGGAAGCACCTGCCAGACAGGCCAAAATCAACAGCTGGCTATGCGAGAACCATCTGGCGGACAGTCCGGAATCACCTGCCGGGCATGCAGGAACCACCTCTCAGATGTAACGGAACCACGAGCCGGACACGCTGGAACCACGTCCTGGACAGACTGGAACCACCTGCCGAGCACTCCGGAACCACCTGCTCGACTCGCACGACCCACGTGCTGGAAACGCCAAAATGAACTTTCGGCTACACCAGAACCACTTACCCGACACTCCAGAATCACCTGCCTGGCATGCCAGAACCACCTCTCACACGTTCCAGAAGCACGTGCCGGACATGCCGGAACGACCTATCGGACAGAACGGAACCACCTGCCAGACACGCCGGAACCACCTGCTGAACACGCCACAGCCACCTGCTCGACTCGCCGGATCCACCGTCCAGACAGGCCAATATCAACTGCTGGCTATGCCAGAACCACCTGGGGGACAGTCCGGAATCACCTGCCAGCCATGGCGGAACCACCTCTCAGACGTACAAGAACCACGTGCCTGACAAGCTGGAAACACTTACTGGACAGACTGGAACCACCTGCCGGCCACGCCTGAACCACCTGCCGAGCACGATGGAACCACCTGCCGGACACGCCAAAATCACCTGCGGGGTACACCAGAACCACTTGGAGAACTCTCTGGGATGACCTGCCGGGCATGCTGGAACCACCTCTCAGACGTACCAGAAGCACGTGGCGGACACCCCAGCACCACCTGCCGGACAGACCGCAACCACCTGCCGGACACGCCGGAACCACGGTCTCGACCCGCCGGAACCACCGCCGGACATGCAAAATCACCTGCCGGCTACGCCAGAATCACTTGGCGAACACTCCGGAATCACCTGCCGGGCATGCCGGAACCACCTCTCAGACATGCCAGAACCACGTGCCAATGACCCCGGAAGCACCTGCCGAGCACGCCGGAACCACCTGCTCCACTCGCCAGAACCACCTGCCGGACACGCCAAAATCACCTACCGGCTACGCCACAACCACTCGGCAGACACTCCGGTATCAGCTGCTGGGCATGCCGGAACCACCAATCAGAGGTGCCGGAACCACATGCCGGAGAGACTGGAAGCAACTGCCGAACTCGACGGAAACACCTGCTGGACATGCTGGAACCACCTGCCTGACAGTCCAAAATCATATGCCGGCTATGCCAAAACCACTTGGTGGACACTCCAGAATCACCTGGAGGGCATGCCGGAACCACGTCATGGACAGACTGCAAACTCCTGCCGGACACGCCAGAACCACCTTCTCGACTCGCAAGAACCACCTGCCGGACACGCCAAAATCACCTGCCGGCTACGCCACAACCAGTTGGTGAACACTTCAGAATCACCTGCCGCGCTTGCCGGAACCACCTGCCGGTCACGCTAAAATCACCTGCCGGCTACGCAAGAACCACTCGGCAGAGACTCCGGAACCACCTCCAGGACAGACCGGAATCACCTGCCGGACACGCCGGAACCACCTGCTCGACTCGCCAGAACCACCTGCCCGACACGCCAAAATCACCTGCCGGCTACGCCAGAACCACTCGGCAGAGACTCCGGAACCACCTCCAGGACAGACCGGAATCACCTGCCGGACACGCCGGGACCACCTGCTCGACTCGCCGGAACCACCTGCCGGACACGCCAAAATCACCAGCCGGCTACTCCACAACCACTTGTCGGACACTCCAGAATCACCTGCCGGGCATGTTGGAGCCACCTCTCAGAGGTGCCACAACAACATGCTGGAGACTGTGGAAGCACCTGCTGAGAAGGCCGGAAGTTCCTGATCCACTCCTCAGAACCACCTGCTGGACACGCCAAAATCACCTGCCGGCTACGCCACAACCAGTTGGTGAACACTTCGGAATCAACTGCCGGGCTTGCTGGAAGCACCTGCCGGTCACGCCAATATCACCTGCCAGCTACGCCAGAACCGCTTGGCGGACACTCCGGAAACACCTGTCGGGCCTGCCAGAACCACATCTCAGACGTGCCAGAACCATGTGCCCGAGATGCCGGAACCACACCCCGAACAGACTGAAACCACCTGCAAGACCCGCCTGAACCACCTGCCGAGCACACTGGAACCACCTGCTCGACTCGCCGGAACCACCTACCTGACACGCAAAAACCACCGGCCGGGTATGCCAGAACCACTTGGTGGTCACTCCGGAATCATCTGCCAGACATGCCAGAAGCAGCTCTCAGACACACCACAACAACCTGCCGGAGACGCCAGAAGCACCTGCTGAGCATGCCTGAGCCACCTGCTCGACTCGCAAGAAACACCTGCCAGACGCACCAAAATGACCTGCCTGCTACACCAGAAGCACTTGGCAGACAAGCCGGAATCACGTGAAGGGCATGCCGTCACAATCTCTCAGACGTGCCAGAACCTCGTGCCGGACACCCCAGAACACCCTGCCGGACAGACCGGAACCACCTGCCGGACACGCCGGAACCACCGGCGCGACTCGCCGGAACCACCCCCGGACATGCAAAAACACCTGCCGGCTACGCCAGAAACACTTGGCGAACACACCGGAATCACCTGCCGGGCATGTCGGAAGCACCTCTCAGACATGTCAGAACCACGTGCCAAGGACACCGGAAGCACCTGCCGAGCACGCCGGAACCACCTGCTCGACTCGCCAGAACCACCTGCCGCACACGCCAAAATCACCTGCCAGGTATGCCAGAACCACTTTGTGGACACTCCGAAATCATCTGCCGGACATGCCAGAACCAGCTCTCAGACACACCAGAACCACATGCCGGACACGCCGGAAGCACCTGCTGAGCATGCCTGAGCCACCTGCTCGACTCGCAAGAAACACCTGCCGGACACGCCAAAATCACCTGCCGAGTACGCCAGAACCACTTGGCGGACACTCCGGAATCACAGGTCGGGCATGCCGGAACCACCTCTCAGACTTGCCAGAACCATGTTCCGGAAACGCCGGTACCACCTGCCGAGTATGCCGGAACCACCTGATCCACTCCCGAGGACCACCTGCTGGACATGCCAAAATCACCTGCTGGCTACGCCAGAACCACTCGGCAGACACTCCGGAATAACCTGACGGGCATGCCGGAACCACCTCTTAGACATGCCAGAAGGACGTGTCGGACACGCCGGAAACACCTACCGGACAGACCGGAACCACCTGCCAGACATCCTGGAACCACTTGCCGAGCACGCCGGAGCCACCTGCTCGATAACCGGAACCACCTGCCAGACAGGCCAAAATCAACAGCTGGCTATGCTAGAACCACGTGGCGGACAGTCCAAAATCACCTGCCTGGCATGCAGGAACCACGTCTCAGACGTAACAGAACCACGTTCCGGACACGCTGGAACCACATCCTGGACAGACTGGAACCACCGGCCGAGCTCACCGGAACCACCTGCTCGACTGGCAGGACAATCGTGCCGGACACGCCAAAAGGAACTGCCGGCTACACCAGAACCACTTAACCGACACTCCAGAATCACCTGCCTGGCATGCCAGAACCACCTCTCAGACGTGCCAGAAGCACGTGCCGGACATGCCGGAACGACCTACGGGACAGACCGGAACCACCTGCCTGACATGCCGGAACCACCTGCCGAGCACGCCAGAGCCACCTGCTCCCCTTGCCGGAACCACCTGCCAGACAGGCCAAAATCAACAGCTGTCTGTGCGAGAACCACCTGGGGGACAGTCCAGAATCACCTGCCAGCCATGGCGGAACCACCTCTCAGACGTACCAGAACCACGTGCCGGACAATCTGGAAACACGTACTGGACAGACTGGAACCACCTGCCGGCCACGCCTGAACCACCTGCCGAGCACGACGGAACCACCTGCCGGACACGCCAAAATCACCTGCGGGCTACTCCACAACCACTCGGAGGACTCTATGGGATGACCTGCCGGGCATGCTGGAACCACCTCTCAGACGCGCCAGAACCATGTGGCAGAGAGTCCGGAATCACCTGTTGGGCATGTGGAACCACCT
>NW_027228654.1:0-49919 GCF_037783145.1 Equus przewalskii | reverse complement strand
CGGCAGGTGATTCCGGAGTGTCCGCCAGGTGGTTCTGGCGTACCCGGCAGGTGATTTTGGCGTGTCCGGCAGGTGTTTCTGGCGAGTCGAGCAGGTGGCTCCGGCATGCTCGGCAGGTGCTTCCGGCGTCTCCGGCACTTGGTTCTGGTGTGTCTGAGAGCTGGTTCCGGCATGTCCGGCAGATGATTCCGGAGTGTCCGCCAAGTGGTTCTGGCATACCCAGCAGGTGATTTTGGCGTGTCAGGTAGGTGGTACCGGTGAGTCGAGCAGGTGGTTCCGGCGTGCTCAGCAGGTGGTTCAGGCGGTTCTGGCAGGTCGTATCCGTCTGTTCGGGGTGTGGTTCCAGCGTCTCATGAACACGTTTCTGGCACGTCTGAGATGTGGTTCCAGCCGGCCCGACAGGTGTTTCCGCAGTGTCCGCCAAGCGGTTCTGGCGTAGTTGGCAGGTGATTTTGGCATGACTGGCAGGTGGTTCCAGCAAGCCTGGCAGGTGATTCCAAAGTGTTCACCAACTGGTTGTGGCGTAGCCGGCAGGTGATTTTTGCGCGTCCGGCAGGCGGTTCTGGCGAGTCGAGCAGGTGGTTCCGGCGTGCTCGGCAGGTGCTTCCGGGGTCATTGGCACGTGGTTCTGGCATATCTGAGAGGTGGTTCCGGCATGCCCGGCAGGTGATTCCGGAGTGTTTGCCAAGTGTTTCCGGAGTAGCCGGTTGGTGATTTTGCATGTCGAGCGGTCGTTCCGGCGGGTCGAGCCGGTGGTTCCGGCGTGTCCGGCAGGGGGTTCCGGTCTGTCCGGCAGGTGGTTCTGTGGTGTCCGGCACGAGGTTCAGTCTGAGAGGCTGTGCCGGCATGCCCCTCACGTGATTCCGGCTTGTCCCCGAAGTGGTGCTGGTGTAGCGGGCAGGTGATTTTGGCGTGTCCGGCAGGTGGTTCAGGCGAGTAGAGCAGGTGGTTCCGGCGTGCTCGGCTGGTGCTTCCGGGGTCATTGGCACGGGGTTCTGGCATGTCTGAGAGGTGGTTCCTGCATGCCCGGCAAGTGATTCCGGAGTGTCCGCCAAGTGGTTCTGGCGTACCCGGCAGGTGATTTTGGCATGTCCGGCAGGTGTTTCTGGCGAGTCGAGCAGGCGGCTCCGGCATGCTCGGCAGGTGCTTCCGGCGTCTCCGGCACTTGGTTCTGGTGTGTCTGAGAGCTGGTTCCGGCATGTCCGGCAGATGATTTCGGAGTGTCCGCCAAGTGGTTCTGGCATACCCAGCAGGTGATTTTGGCGTGTCAGGGAGGTGGTACCGGTGAGTCGAGCAGGTGATTCCGGCGTGCTCAGCAGGTGGTTCAGGCGGTTCTGGCAGGTGGTATCCGTCTGTTCGGGGTGTGGTTCCAGCATCTCATGAACACGTTTCTGGCACGTCTGAGATGTGGTTCCAGCCGGCCCGAAAGGTGTTTCCGCAGTGTCCGCCAAGCGGTTCTGGCATAGTTGGCAGGTGATTTTGGCATGACTGGCAGGTGGTTCCAGCAAGCCTGGCAGGTGATTCCAAAGTGTTCCCCAACTGGTTGTGGCGTAGCCGGCAGGTGATTTTTGCGTGATCAGCACGTGTTCTGGGGAGTCGAGCAGGTGGTTCCGGCGTGCTCGGCTGGTGCTTCCGGGGTCATTGGCACGGGGTTCTGGCATGTGTGAGAGGTGGTTCCTGCATGCCCGGCAAGTGATTCCGGAGTGTTCGCCAAGTGGTTCTGGCATAGTCGGCAGGTGATTTTGGCATGTCCGGCAGGTGGTTCAGGCGAGTTGAGCAGGTGGTTCCAACGTGCTTGGCAGGTGCTTCCGGCGTCTCCGGCACGTGTTTCTGGCACATCTGACAGGTGGTTCCGGCATGCCCGAAAGGTGATTCCGGTCTGTCCGGTAGGTGGTTCCAGCCTGCACGGCATGTGGTTCTGGTACGTCTCAGAGGTGGTTGCGCATGCCCAACAGGTGATTCCGGACTGTCCGCCACATGGTTCTGGCACGTCTGAGAGGTGGTTCCGGCATGCCCGGCAGGTCATCCCAGAGAGTCCTCCAAGTGGTTGTGGCATAACACGCAGGTGATTTTGGCGTGTCTGGCAGGTTGTTCCGTTGTGCTTGGCAGGTGGTTCAGGCTTGGCCGGCAGGTGGTTCCAGACTGTCCAGGACGTGTTTCCAGCTTCTCCGGCAGGTGGTTCTGGTACGTCTGAGAGGTGGTTCCGCCATGGCTGGCAGGTGATTCCGGACCGTCCCCCAGGTGGTTCTGGCATAGCCAGCAGTTGATATTGGCCTGTCCGGCAGGTGGTTCCAGCGAGTCGAACAGATGGCTCCGGAATTGCTCGGCAGGTGGTTCCGGTCTGTGCGGTAGCTGTTTCCGGCGTGTCTGGCACTTGCTTCCGGCACGTCTGAGAGGAGGTTCCTTCATGCGCGGCAGGTGATTCCGGAGTGTCTGCCAGGTGGTTCTGGCGTACCCGGCAGGTGATTTTGGCGTGTCCGGCAGGTGTTTCTGGCGAGTCGAGCAGGTGGCTCCGGCATGCTCGGCAGGTGCTTCCGGCGTCTCCGGCACTTGGTTCTGGTGTGTCTAAGAGCTGGTTCCGGCATGTCCGGCAGATGATTCCGGAGTGTCCGCCAAGTGGTTCTGGCATACCCAGCAGGTGATTTTGGCGTGTCAGGGAGGTGGTACCGGTGAGTCGAGCAGGTGGTTCCGGCGTGCTCAGCAGGTGGTTCAGGCGGTTCTGGCAGGTGGTATCCGTCTGTTCGGGGTGTGGTTCCAGCATCTCATGAACACGTTTCTGGCACGTCTGAGATGTGGTTCCAGCCGGCCCGACAGGTGTTTCCGCAGTGTCCGCCAAGCGGTTCTGGCGTAGTTGGCAGGTGATTTTGGCATGACTGGCAGGTGGTTCCAGCAAGCCTGGCAGGTGATTCCAAAGTGTTCACCAACTGGTTGTGGCGTAGCCGGCAGGTGATTTTTGCGCGTCCGGCAGGTGGTTCTGGCGGGTCGAGCAGGTGGTTCCGGCGTGCTCGGCTGGTGCTTCCGGTGTCATTGGCACGGGGTTCTGGCATGTGTGAGAGGTGGTTCCTGCATGCCCGGCAAGTGATTCCGGAGTGTTCGCCAAGTGGTTCTGGCATAGTCGGCAGGTGATTTTGGCATGTCCGGCAGGTGGTTCAGGCGAGTTGAGCAGGTGGTTCCAACGTGCTTGGCAGGTGCTTCCGGCGTCTCTGGCACGTGTTTCTGGCACATCTGACAGGTGGTTCCGGCATGCCCGAAAGGTGATTCCGGTCTGTCCGGTAGGTGGTTCCAGCCTGCACGGCATGTGGTTCTGGTACGTCTCAGAGGTGGTTGCGCATGCCCAACAGGTGATTCCGGACTGTCCGCCACATGGTTCTGGCACGTCTGAGAGGTGGTTCCGGCATGCCCGGCAGGTCATCCCAGAGAGTCCTCCAAGTGGTTGTGGCATAACACGCAGGTGATTTTGGCGTGTCTGGCAGGTTGTTCCGTTGTGCTTGGCAGGTGGTTCAGGCTTGGCCGGCAGGTGGTTCCAGACTGTCCAGGACGTGTTTCCAGCTTCTCCGCCACGTGCTTCTGCCACGTCTGAGAGGTGGTTCCAACATGCCCGGCAGGTCATTTCGGAGAGTCGTCCAAGTGGTTCTGGCGTAGCCCGCAGGTGATTTTGGCGTGTCCGGCAGGTGGTTCCGCCGTGCTCGGCAGGTGGTTCAGGCATGGCCGTCACGTGGTTCCAGTCTGTCCAGGACGTGTTTCCAGCTTCTCCGGCAGGTGGTTCTGGTACGTCTGAGAGGTGGTTCCGCCATGGCTGGCAGATGATCCCGGACTGTCCCCCAGGTGGTTCTGGCACAGCCAGCAGTTGATATTGGCCTGTCCGGCAGGTGGTTCCAGCGAGTCGAACAGGTGGCTCCGGCGTTCTTGGCAGGTGGTTCCGGTCTGTGCGGTTGGTGTTTCCGGCGTGTCTGGCACGTGCTTCCGGCACGTCTGAGAGGTGGTTCCGTCATGCGCGGCAGGTGATTCCGGAGTGTCCGCCAGGTGGTTCTGGCGTACCCGGCAGGTGATTTTGGCGTGTCCGGCAGGTGTTTCTGGCGAGTCGAGCAGGTGGCTCCGGCATGCTCGGCAGGTGCTTCCGGCGTCTCCGGCACTTGGTTCTGGTGTGTCTGAGAGCTGGTTCCGGCATGTCCGGCAGATGATTCCGGAGTGTCCGCCAAGTGGTTCTGGCATACCCAGCAGGTGATTTTGGCGTGTCAGGGAGGTGGTACCGGTGAGTCGAGCAGGTGGTTCCGGCGTGCTCAGCAGGTGGTTCAGGCGGTTCTGGCAGGTGGTATCCGTCTGTTCGGGATGTGGTTCCAGCATCTCATGAACACGTTGCTGGCACGTCTGAGATGTGGTTCCAGCCGGCCCGACAGGTGTTTCCGCAGTGTCCGCCAAGCGGTTCTGTCGTAGTTGGCAGGTGATTTTGGCATGACTGGCAGGTGGTTCCAGCAAGCCTGGCAGGTGATTCCAAAGTGTTCACCAACTGGTTGTGGCGTAGCATGCAGGTGATTCTTGCGTGATCGGCAGGTGGTTCTGGCGAGTCGAGCAGGTGGTTCCGGCGTGCTCGGCTGGTGCTTCCGGGGTCATTGGCACGGGGTGCTGGCATGTCTGAGAGGTGGTTCCTGCATGCCCGGCAAGTGATTCCAGAGTGTTCGCCAAGTGGTTCTGGCATAGTCGGCAGGTGATTTTGGCATGTCCGGCAGGTGGTTCAGGCGAGTTGAGCAGGTGGTTCCAACGTGCTTGGCAGGTGCTTCCGGCTTCTCCGGCACGTGTTTCTGGCACATCTGACAGGTGGTTGCGGCATGCCCGAAAGGTGATTCCAGTCTGTCCGGTAGGTGGTTCCAGCCTGCACGGCATGTGGTTCTGGTACGTCTCAGAGGTGGTTGCGCATGCCCAACAGGTGATTCCGGACTGTCCGCCACATGGTTCTGGCACGTCTGAGAGGTGGTTCCGGCATGCCCGGCAGGTCATCCCAGAGAGTCCTCCAAGTGGTTCTGGCATAACACGCAGGTGATTTTGGCATGTCTGGCAGGTTGTTCCGTTGTGCTTGGCAGGTGGTTCAGGCTTGGCCGGCAGGTGGTTCCAGACTGTCCAGGACGTGTTTCCAGCTTCTCCGGCAGGTGGTTCTGGTACGTCTGAGAGGTGGTTCCGCCATGGCTGGCAGGTGATTCCGGACCGTCCCCCAGGTGGTTCTGGCATAGCCAGCAGTTGATATTGGCCTGTCCGGCAGGTGGTTCCAGCGAGTCGAACAGGTGGCTCCGGCGTGCTCGGCAGGTGGTTCCGGTCTGTCCGGTAGGTGATTCCGGCGTGTCCGGCACGTGCTTCCGGCACGTCTGAGAGGTCGTTCCGGCATGCGCGACAGGTGGTTTCGGAGTGTCCGCCAGGTGGTTCTGGCGTACCCGGCAGGTGATTTGGGCATGTCACATAGGTGGTTCCGGCGAGTCGAGCAGGTGGCTCCGGCTTGCTCGGCAGGTTGTTCAGACGGGTCTGGCAGGTGTTTTCCGACTGTTCGGGGTGTGGTTCCAGCATCTCATGCACATGGTTCTGGCACGTCTGAGATGTGGTTCCAGCCGGCCCGACAGGTGTTTCCACAGTGTCCGCCAAGTGGTACTGGCGTAGTTGGCAGGTGATTTTGGCATGACCGGCAGGTGGTTCCAGCAAGCCCAGCAGGTGATTCTGAAGTGTTCCCCAAATGTTTGTGGCGTAGCCGGCAGGTGATTTTTGCGTGTCCGGCAGGTGGTTCTGGCGAGTCGAGCAGGTGGTTCCGGCGTGCTCGGCAGGTGCTTCCGGGGTCATTGGCACGTGGTTCTGGCATATCTGAGAGGTGGTTCCGGCATGCCCGGCAGGTGATTCTGGAGTGTTCGCCAAGTGTTTCCGGCGTAGCCGGCAGGTGATTTTGCATGTCCAGCGGTCGTTCCGGCGGGTCTAGCCGGTGGTTTCGGCTTGTCCGGCAGGTGATTCCGGTCTGTCCGGCAGGTGGTTCTGTGGTGTCCGGCACGAGGTTTAGTCTGAGAGGCTGTGCCGGCATGCCCCTCACGTGATTCCGGCTTGTCCCCGAAGTGGTGCTGTTGTAGCGGGCAGGTGGTTTTGTCGTGTCCGGAAGGTGGTTCAGGCGAGTTGAGCAGGTGGTTGCGACATGCTCGGCAGGTGCTTCCGGCGTCTCCGGCACGTGTTTCTGGCACATCTGACTGGTGGTTCCGGCATGCCCAAAAGTTGATTCCAGTCTGTCCGTTAGGTGGTTCCGGCGTGCACGGCACGTGGTTCTGGTACGTCTCAGTGGTGGTTGCGTATGCCCAACAGGTGATTCCGGACTGTCCGCCACGTGCTTCTGGCACGTCTGAGAGGTGGTTCCAACATGCCCGGCAGGTCATTTCGGAGAGTCGTCCAAGTGGTTCTGGCGTAGCCCGCAGGTGATTTTGGCGTGTCCGGCAGGTGGTTCCGCCGTGCTCGGCAGGTGGTTCAGGCATGGCCGTCACGTGGTTCCAGTCTGTCCAGGACGTGTTTCCAGCTTCTCCGGCAGGTGGTTCTGGTACGTCTGAGAGGTGGTTCCGCCATGGCTGGCAGATGATCCCGGACTGTCCCCCAGGTGGTTCTGGCACAGCCAGCAGTTGATATTGGCCTGTCCGGCAGGTGGTTCCAGCGAGTCGAACAGGTGGCTCCGGCGTTCTTGGCAGGTGGTTCCGGTCTGTGCGGTTGGTGTTTCCGGCGTGTCTGGCACGTGCTTCCGGCACGTCAAGAGGTGGTTCCGTCATGCGCGGCAGGTGATTCCGGAGTGTCCGCCAGGTGGTTCTGGCGTACCCGGCAGGTGATTTCTGTCGTGTCCGGCAGGTGTTTCTGGCGAGTCGAGCAGGTGGCTCCGGCATGCTCGGCAGGTGCTTCCGGCGTCTCCGGCACTTGGTTCTGGTGTGTCTGAGAGCTGGTTCCGGCATGTCCGGCAGATGATTCCGGAGTGTCCGCCAAGTGGTTCTGGCATACCCAGTAGGTGATTTTGGCGTGTCAGGGAGGTGGTACTGGTGAGTCGAGCAGGTGGTTCCGGCGTGCTCAGCAGGTGGTTCAGGCGGTTCTGGCAGGTGGTATCCGTCTGTTCGGGGTGTGGTTCCAGCATCTCATGAACACGTTCCTGGCACGTCTGAGATGTGGTTCCAGCCGGCCCGACAGGTGTTTCCGCAGTGTCCGCCAAGCGGTTCTGGCGTAGTTGGCAGGTGATTTTGGCATGACTGGCAGGTGGTTCCAGCAAGCCTGGCAGGTGATTCCAAAGTGTTCACCAACTGGTTGTGGCGTAGCCGGCAGGTGATTCTTGCGTGATCGGCAGGTGGTTCTGGCGAGTCGAGCAGGTGGTTCCGGCGTGCTCGGCTGGTGCTTCCGGGGTCATTGGCACGGGGTGCTGGCATGTCTGAGAGGTGGTTCCTGCATGCCCGGCAAGTGATTCCGGAGTGTTCGCCAAGTGGTTCTGGCATAGTCGGCAGGTGATTTTGGCATGTCCGGCAGGTGGTTCAGGCGAGTTGAGCAGGTGGTTCCAACGTGCTTGGCAGGTGCTTCCGGCTTCTCCGGCACGTGTTTCTGGCACATCTGACAGGTGGTTGCGGCATGCCCGAAAGGTGATTCCAGTCTGTCCGGTAGGTGGTTCCAGCCTGCACGGCATGTGGTTCTGGTACGTCTCAGAGGTGGTTGCGCATGCCCAACAGGTGATTCCGGACTGTCCGCCACATGGTTCTGGCACGTCTGAGAGGTGGTTCCGGCATGCCCGGCAGGTCATCCCAGAGAGTCCTCCAAGTGGTTCTGGCATAACACGCAGGTGATTTTGGCGTGTCTGGCAGGTTGTTCCGTTGTGCTTGGCAGGTGGTTCAGGCTTGGCCGGCAGGTGGTTCCAGACTGTCCAGGACGTGTTTCCAGCTTCTCCGGCAGGTGGTTCTGGTACGTCTGAGAGGTGGTTCCGCCATGGCTGGCAGGTGATTCCGGACCGTCCCCCAGGTGGTTCTGGCATAGCCAGCAGTTGATATTGGCCTGTCCGGCAGGTGGTTCCAGCGAGTCGAACAGATGGCTCCGGAATTGCTCGGCAGGTGGTTCCGGTCTGTGCGGTAGCTGTTTCCGGCGTGTCTGGCACGTGCTTCCGGCACGTCTGAGAGGTGGTTCCTTCATTCGCGGCAGGTGATTCCGGCGTGTCTGCCAGGTGGTTCTGGCGTACCCGGCAGGTGATTTTGGCGTGTCCGGCAGGTGTTTCTGGCGAGTCGAGCAGGTGGCTCCGGCATGCTCGGCAGGTGCTTCCGGCGTCTCCGGCACTTGGTTCTGGTGTGTCTGAGAGCTGGTTCCGGCATGTCCGGCAGATGATTCCGGAGTGTCCGCCAAGTGGTTCTGGCATACCCAGCAGGTGATTTTGGCGTGTCAGGGAGGTGGTACCGGTGAGTCGAGCAGGTGGTTCCGGCGTGCTCAGCAGGTGGTTCAGGCGGTTCTGGCAGGTGGTATCCGTCTGTTCGGGGTGTGGTTCCAGCATCTCATGAACACGTTTCTGGCACGTCTGAGATGTGGTTCCAGCCGGCCCGACAGGTGTTTCCGCAGTGTCCGCCAAGCGGTTCTGGCGTAGTTGGCAGGTGATTTTGGCATGACTGGCAGGTGGTTCCAGCAAGCCTGGCAGGTGATTCCAAAGTGTTCACCAACTGGTTGTGGCGTAGCCGGCAGGTGAGTTTTGCGTGTCCGGCATGTGGTTCTGGCGGGTCGAGCAGGTGGTTCCGGCGTGCTCGGCTGGTGCTTCCGGGGTCATTGGCACGGGGTTCTGTCATGTGTGAGAGTTGGTTCCTGCATGCCCGGCAAGTGATTCCGGAGTGTTCGCCAAGTGGTTCTGGCATAGTCGGCAGGTGATTTTGGCATGTCCGGCAGGTGGTTCAGGCGAGTTGAGCAGGTGGTTGCGACGTGCTTGGCAGGTGCTTCCGGCGTCTCCGGCACGTGTTTCTGGCACATCTGACAGGTGGTTGCGGCATGCCCGAAAGGTGATTCCGGTCTGTCCGGTAGGTGGTTCCAGCCTGCACGGCATGTGGTTCTGGTACGTCTCAGAGGTGGTTGCGCATGCCCAACAGGTGATTCCGGACTGTCCGCCACATGGTTCTGGCACGTCTGAGAGGTGGTTCCGGCATGCCCGGCAGGTCATCCCAGAGAGTCCTCCAAGTGGTTCTGGCATAACACGCAGGTGATTTTGGCGTGTCTGGCAGGTTGTTCCGTTGTGCTTGGCAGGTGGTTCAGGCTTGGCCGGCAGGTGGTTCCAGACTGTCCAGGACGTGTTTCCAGCTTCTCCGGCAGGTGGTTCTGGTACGTCTGAGAGGTGGTTCCGCCATGGCTGGCAGGTGATTCCGGACCATCCCCCAGGTGGTTCTGGCATAGCCAGCAGTTGATATTGGCCTGTCCGGCAGGTGGTTCCAGCGAGTCGAACAGGTGGCTCCGGCGTTCTTGGCAGGTGGTTCCGGTCTGTGCGGTAGGTGTTTCCGGCGTGTCTGGCACGTGCTTCCGGCACGTCTGAGAGGTGGTTCCTTCATGCGCGGCAGGTGATTCCGGAGTGTCCGCCAGGTGGTTCTGGCGTACCCGGCAGGTGATTTTGGCGTGTCCGGCAGGTGTTTCTGGCGAGTCGAGCAGGTGGCTCCGGCCTGCTCGGCAGGTGCTTCCGGCGTCTCCGGCACTTGGTTCTGGTGTGTCTGAGAGCTGGTTCCGGCATGTCCGGCAGATGATTCCGGAGTGTCCGCCAAGTGGTTCTGGCATACCCAGCAGGAGATTTTGGCGTGTCAGCGAGGTGGTACCGGTGAGTCGAGCAGGTGGTTCCGGCGTGCTCGGCAGGTTGTTCAGTCGGGTCTGGCAGGTGTTTTCCGTCTGTTCGGGGTGTGGTTCCAGCATCTCATGCACATGGTTCTGGCACGTCTGAGATGTGGTTCCGGCCGGCCCGCCAGGTGTTTCCACAGTGTCCGCCAAGTGGTACTGGCGTAGTTGGCAGGTGATTTTGGCATGACCGGCAGGTGGTTCCAGCAAGCCCGGCAGGTGATTCCGAAGTGTTCCCCAACTGGTTGTGGCGTAGCCGGCAGGTGATTTTTGCGTGTCCGGCAGGTGGTTCTGGCGAGTCGAGCAGGTGGTTCCGGCGTGCTCGGCAGGTGCTTCCGGGGTCATTGGCACGTGGTTCTCGCATATCTGAGAGGTGGTTCCGGCATGCCCTTCAGGTGATTCCGGAGTGTTCGCCAAGTGTTTCCGGCGTAGCCGGCAGGTGATTTTGCATGTCCAGCGGTCGTTCCGGCGGGTCGAAACGGTGGTTCCGGCGTGTCCGGCAGGTGGTTCCGGTCTGTCCGGCAGGTGGTTCTGTGGTGTCCGGCACGAGGTTCAGTCTGAGAGGCTGTGCCGGCATGCCCCTCACGTGATTCCGGCTTGTCCCTGAAGTGGTGCTGTTGTAGCGGGCAGGCGATTTTGGCGTGTCCGGCAGGTGGTTCAGGCGAGTTGAGCAGGTGGTTGCGACGTGCTTGGCAGGTGCTTCCGGCGTCTCCGGCACGTGCTTCCGGCACGTCTGAGAGGTGCTTTCGTCATTCGCGACAGGCGATTCCGTAGTGTCCGCCAGGTGGTTCTGGCGTGTACGGAAGGTGTTTCTGGCGAGTCGAGCAGGTGGTTCCGGCGTGCTCGGCTGGTGCTTCCGGGGTCATTGGCACGGGGTTCTGGCATGTCTGAGAGGTGGTTCCTGCATGTCCGGCAGGTGATTCGGGAGGGTTCGCCAAATGGTTCTGGCATAGTCGGCAGGTGATTTTGGCATGTCCGGCAGGTGGTTCAGGCGAGTTGAGCAGGTGGTTCCAACGTGCTTGGCAGGTGCTTCCGGCGTCTCCGGCACGTGTTTCTGGCACATCTGACAGGTGGTTGCGGCATGCCCGAAAGGTGATTCCGGTCTGTCCTGTAGGTGGTTCCAGCCTGCACGGCATGTGGTTCTGGTACGTCTCAGAGGTGGTTGCGCATGCCCAACAGGTGATTCCGGACTGTCCGCCACATGGTTCTGGCACGTCTGAGAGGTGGTTCCGGCATGCCCGGCAGGTCATCCCAGAGAGTCCACCAAGTGGTTCTGGCATAACACGCAGGTGATTTTGGCGTGTCTGGCAGGTTGTTCCGTTGTGCTTGGCAGGTGGTTCAGGCTTGGCCGGCAGGTGGTTCCAGACTGTCCAGGACGTGTTTCCAGCTTCTCCGGCAGGTGGTTCTGGTACGTCTGAGAGGTGGTTCCGCCATGGCTGGTAGGTGATTCCGGACCGTCCCCCAGGTTGTTCTGGCATAGCCAGCAGTTAATATTGGCCTGTCCGGCAGGTGGTTCCAGCGAGTCGAACAGGTGGCTCCGGCGTGCTCGGCAGGTGGTTCCAGTCTGTCCGGTAGGTGATTCCGGCGTGTCCGGCACGTGCTCCGGCACGTCTGAGAGGTGGTTCCGACATGCGCGACAGGTGATTTCGGAGTGTCCGCCAGGTGGTTCTGGCGTACCCGGCAGGTGATTTTGGCGTGTCCGGCAGGTGTTTCTGGCTAGTCGAGCAGGTGGCTCCGGCATTCTCGGCAGGTGCTTCCGGCGTCTCCGGCACGTGGTTCTGGTGTGTCTGAGAGCTGGTTCTGGCATTTCCGGCAGATGATTCCGGAGTGTCCACCAAGAGGTTCTGGCATACCCGGCTGGTGATTTGGCATGTCAGGTAGGTGGCTCCGGCGTGCTCGGCAGGTTGTTCAGACGGGTCTGGCAGGTGTTTTCCGTCTGTTGGGGGTGTGGTTCAGGCATCTCATGCACATGGTTCTGGCACGTCTGAGATGTGGTTCCGGCCGGCCCGACAGGTGTTTCCACAGTGTCCGCCAAGTGGTACTGGCGTAGTTGGCAGGTGATTTTGGCATGACCAGCAGGTGGTTCCAGCAAGCCCGGCAGGTGATTCCGAAGTGTTCCCCAACTGGTTGTGGCGTAGCCGGCAGGTGATTTTTGCGTGTCCGGCAGGTGGTTCTGGCGAGTCGAGCAGGTGGCTCCGGCATGCTCGGCAGGTGCTTCCGGCGTCTCCGGCACTTGGTTCTGGTGTGTCTGAGAGCTGGTTCCGGCATGTCCGGCAGATGATTCCGGAGTGTCCGCCACGTGGTTCTGGCATACCCAGCAGGTGATTTTGGCGTGTCAGGGAGGTGGTACCGGTGAGTCGAGCAGGTGGTTCCGGCGTGCTCAGCAGGTGGTTCAGGCGGTTCTGGCAGGTGGTATCCGTCTGTTCGGGGTTTGGTTCCAGCATCTCATGAACACATTTCTGGCACGTCTGAGATGTGGTTCCAGCTGGCCCGACAGGTGTTTCCGCAGTGTCCGCCAAGCGGTTCTGGCGTAGTTGGCAGGTGATTTTGGCATGACCGGCAGGTGGTTCCAGCAAGCCCGGCAGGTGATTCCGAAGTGTTCCCCAACTGGTTGTGGCGTAGCCGGCAGGTGATTTTTGCGTGTCCGGCAGGTGGTTCTGGCGAGTCGAGCAGTTGGTTCCGGCGTGCTCGGCAGGTGCTTCCGGGGTCATTGGCACGTGGTTCTGGCATATCTGAGAGGTGGTTCCGGCATGCCCGGCATGTGATTCCAGAGTGTTCGCCAAGTGTTTCCGGCGTAGCCGGCAGGTGATTTTGCATGTCCAGCGGTCGTTCCGGCGGGTCGAGCCGGTGGTTCCGGCGTGTCCGGGAGGTGGTTCCGGTCTGTCCGGCAGGTGGTTCTGTGGTGTCCGGCACGAGGTTCAGTCTGAGAGGCTGTGCCGGCATGCCCCTCACGTGATTCCGGCTTGTCCCCGAAGTGGTGCTGGCGTACCCGGCAGGTGATTTTGGCGTGTCCGGCGGTGTTTCTGGCGAGTCGAGCAGGTGGCTCCGGCATGCTCGGCAGGTGCTTCCGGCATCTCCGGCACGTGGTTCTGGTGTGTCTGAGAGCTGGTTCCGGCATGTTCGGCAGATGATTCCGGAGTGTCCGCCAAGTGGTTCTGGCATACCCGGCTGGTGATTTGGGCATGTCAGGTAGGTGGCTCCGGCGTGCTCGGCAGGTTGTTCAGACGGGTCTGGCAGGTGTTTTCCGTCTGTTCGGGGTGTGGTTCCAGCATCTCATGCACATGGTTCTGGCACGTCTGAGATGTGGTTCCGGCCGGCCCGACAGGTGTTTCCACAGTGTCCGCCAAGTGGTACTGGCGTAGTTGGCAGGTGATTTTGGCATGACCGGCAGGTGGTTCCAGCAAGCCCGGCAGGTGATTCCGAAGTGTTCCCCAACTGGTTGTGGCGTAGCCGGCAGGTGATTTTTGCGTGTCCGGCAGGTGGTTCTGGCGAGTCGAGCAGGTGGTTCCGGCGTGCTCGGCAGGTGCTTCCGGGGTCATTGGCACGTGGTTCTGGCATATCTGAGAGGTGGTTCCGGCATGCCCGGCAGGTGATTCCGGAGTGTTCGCCAAGTGTTTCCGGCGTAGCCGGCAGGTGATTTTGCATGTCCAGCGGTCGTTCCGGCGGGTCGAGCCGGTGGTTCCGGCGTGTCCGGCAGGTGGTACCGGTCTGTCCGGCAGGTGGTTCTGTGGTGTCCGGCACGAGGTTCAGTCTGAGAGGCTGTGCCGGCATGCCCCTCACGTGATTCCGGCTTGTCCCCGAAGTGGTTCTGGCGTAGCCCGCAGCTGATTTTGGCGTGTCCGGCAGGTGGTTCCGCCGTGCTCGGCAGGTGGTTCAGGCATGGCCGTCACGTGGTTCCAGTCTGTCCAGGACGTGTTTCCAGCTTCTCCGGCAGGTGGTTCTGGTACGTCTGAGAGGTGGTTCCGCCATGGCTGGCAGGTGATTCCGAAGTGTCCGCCAAGTGGTTCTGGCATAGTCGGCAGGTGATATTGGCCTGTCCGGCAGGTGGTTCCAGCGAGTCGAACAGGTGGCTCCGGAATTGCTCGGCAGGTGGTTCCGGTCTGTGCGGTAGCTGTTTCCGGCATGTCTGGCACGTGCTTCCGGCACGTCTGAGAGGTGGTTCCGTCATGCGCGGCAGGTGATTCCGGAGTGTCCGCCAAGTGGTTCTGGCGTACCCGGCAGGTGATTTTGGCGTGTCCGGCAGGTGTTTCTGGCGAGTCGAGCAGGTGGTTCCGGCGTGCTCGGCTGGTGCTTCCGGGGTCATTGGCACGGGGTTCTGGCATGTGTGAGAGGTGGTTCCTGCATGCCCGGCAAGTGATTCCGGAGTGTTCGCCAAGTGGTTCTGGCATAGTCGGCAGGTGATTTTGGCATGTCCGGCAGGTGGTTCAGGCGAGTTGAGCAGGTGGTTCCAACGTGCTTGGCAGGTGCTTCCGGCGTCTCCGGCACGTGTTTCTGGCACATCTGACAGGTGGTTCCGGCATGCCCGAAAGGTGATTCCGGTCTGTCCGGTAGGTGGTTCCAGCCTGCACGGCATGTGGTTCTGGTACGTCTCAGAGGTGGTTGCGCATGCCCAAGAGGTGATTCCGGACTGTCCGCCACATGGTTCTGGCACGTCTGAGAGGTGGTTCCGGCATGCCCGGCAGGTCATCCCAGATAGTCCTCCAAGTGGTTGTGGCATAACACGCAGGTGATTTTGGCGTGTCTGGCAGGTTGTTCCGTTGTGCTTGGCAGGTGGTTCAGGCTTGGCCGGCAGGTGGTTCCAGACTGTCCAGGACGTGTTTCCAGCTTCTCCGGCAGGTGGTTCTGGTACGTCTGAGAGGTGATTCCACCATGGCTGGCAGGTGATTCCGGACCGTCCCCCAGGTGGTTCTGGCATAGCCAGCAGTTGATATTGGCCTGTCCGGCAGGTGGTTCCAGCGAGTCGAACAGGTGGCTCCGGCGTGCTCGGCAGGTGGTTCCGGTCTGTCCGGTAGGTGATTCCGGCGTGTCCGGCACGTGCTTCCGGCACGTCTGAGAGGTCGTTCCGGCATGCGCGACAGGTGGTTTCGGAGTGTCCGCCAGGTGGTTCTGGCGTACCCGGCAGGTGATTTGGGCATGTCACATAGGTGGTTCCGGCGAGTCGAGCAGGTGGCTCCGGCTTGCTCGGCAGGTTGTTCAGACGGGTCTGGCAGGTGTTTTCCGACTGTTCGGGGTGTGGTTCCAGCATCTCATGCACATGGTTCTGGCACGTCTGAGATGTGGTTCCGGCCGGCCCGACAGGTGTTTCCACAGTGTCCGCCAAGTGGTACTGGCATAGTTGGCAGGTGATTTTGGCATGACCGGAAGGTGGTTCCAGCGAGCCCGGCAGGTGATTCCGAAGTGTTCCCCAACTGGTTGTGGCGTAGCCGGCTGGTGATTTTTGCGTGTCCGGCAGGTGGTTCTGGCGAGTCGAGCAGGTGGTTCCCGCGTGCTCGGCAGGTGCTTCCGGGGTCATTGGCACGTGGTTCTGGCATATCTGAGAGGTGGTTCCGGCATGCCCGGCAGGTGATTCCGGATTGTTCGCCAAGTGTTTCCGCCGTAGCCGGCAGGTGATTTGGCATGTCCAGCGGTTGTTCCGGCGGGTCGAGCCGGTGGTTCCGGCGTGTCCGGCAGGTGGTTCTGTGGTGTCCGGCACAAGGTTCAGTCTGAGAGGCTGTGCCGGCATGCCCCTCACGTGATTCCGGCTTGTCCCCGAAGTGGTGCTGGTGTAGCGGGCAGGTGATTTTGGCGTGTCCGGCAGGTGGTTCAGCCGAGTTGAGCAGGTGGTTGCGACGTGCTCAGCAGGTGCTTCCGGCGTCTCCGGCACGTGTTTCTGGCACATCTGACTGGTGGTTCCGGCATGCCCAAAAGTTGATTCCAGTCTGTCCGGTAGTTGGTTCCGGCGTGCACGGCACGTGGTTCTGGTACGTCTCAGAGGTGGTTGCGTATGCCCAACAGGTGATTCCGGACTGTCCGCCACGTGCTTCTGGCACGTCTGAGAGGTGGTTCCAACATGCCCGGCAGGTCATTTCGGAGAGTCGTCCAAGTGGTTCTGGCGTAGCCCGCAGGTGATTTTGGCGTGTCCGGCAGGTGGTTCCGCCGTGCTCGGCAGGTGGTTCAGGCATGGCCGTCACGTGGTTCCAGTCTGTCCAGGACGTGTTTCCAGCTTCTCCGGCAGGTGGTTCTGGTACTTCTGAGAGGTGGTTCCGCCATGGCTGGCAGGTGATCCCGGACTGTCCCCCAGGTGGTTCTGGCATAGCCAGCAGTTGATATTGGCCTGTCCGGCAGGTGGTTCCAGCGAGTCGAACAGGTGGCTCCGGCGTTCTTGGCAGGTGGTTCCGGTCTGTCCGGTAGGTGTTTCCGGCGTGTCCGGCACGTGCTCCGGCACGTCTGAGAGGTGGTTCCGTCATGCGCGGCAGGTGATTCCGGAGTGTCCGCCAGGTGGTATTGGCGTACCCGGCAGGTGATTTTGGCGTGTCCGGCAGGTGTTTCTGGCGAGTCGAGCAGGTGGCTCCAGCATGCTCGGCAGGTGCTTCCGGCGACTCCGGCACGTGGTTCTGGTGTGTCTGAGAGCTGGTTCCGGCATGTCCGGCAGATGATTCCGGAGTGTCCGTCAAGTGGTTCTGGCATACCCGGCTGGTGATTTGGGCATGTGAGGTAGGTGGTTCCGGCGAGTCGAGCAGGTGGTCCGGCGTGCTCGGCAGGTTGTTCAGACGGGTCTGGCAGGTGTTTTCCGTCTGTTCGGGGTGTGGTTCCAGCATCTCATGCACATGGTTCTGGCACGTCTGAGATGTGGTTCCGGCCGGCCCGACAGGTGTTTCCACAGTGTCCGCCAAGTGGTACTGGTGTAGTTGGCAGGTGATTTTGGCATGACCGGAAGGTGGTTCCAGCAAGCCCGGCAGGTGATTCCGAAGTGTTCCCCAACTGGTTGTGGCGTAGCCGGCAGGTGATTTTTGCGTGTCCGGCAGGTGGTTCTGGCGAGTCGAGCAGGTGGTTCCGGCGTGCTCGGCAGGTGCTTCCGGGGTCATTGGCACGTGGTTCTGGCATATCTGAGAGGTGGTTCCGGCATGCCCGGCAGGTGTTTCCGGAGTGTTCGCCAAGTGTTTCCGGCGTAGCCGGCAGGTGATTTTGCATGTCCAGCGGTCGTTCCGGCGGGTTGAGCCGGTGGTTCCGGCGTGTCCGGCAGGTGGTTCCGGTCTGTCCGGCAGGTGTTTCTGTGGTGTCCGGCACGAGGTTCAGTCTGAGAGGCTGTGCCGCCATGCCCCTCACGTGATTCCGGCTTGTCCCCAAAGTGGTGCTGGTGTAGCAGGCAGGTGATTTTGGCGTGTCCGGCAGGTGGTTCAGGCGAGTAGAGCAGGTGGTTCCGGCGTGCTCGGCTGGTGCTTCCGGGGTCATTGGCACGGGGTTCTGGCATGTGTGAGAGGTGGTTCCTGCATGCCCGGCAAGTGATTCCGGAGTGTTCGCCAAGTGGTTCTGGCATAGTCGACAGGTGATTTTGGCATTTCCGGCAGGTGGTTCAGGCGAGTTGAGCAGGTGGTTGCGACGTGCTTGGCAGGTGCTTCCGGCGTCTCCGGCACGTGCTTCCGGCACGTCTGAGAGGTGCTTCCGTCATTCGCGACAGGCGATTCCGTAGTGTCCGCCAGGTGGTTCTGGCGTGTACGGAAGGTGTTTCTGGCGACTCGAGCAGGTGGCTCCGGTATGCTCGGCAGGTGCTTCCGGCGTCTCTGGCACTTGGTTCTGGTGTGTCTGAGAGCTGGTTCCGGCATGTCCGGCAGATGATTCCGGAGTGTCCGCCAAGTGGTTCTGGCATACCCAGCAGGTGATTTTGGCGTGTCAGGGAGGTGGTACCGGTGAGTCGAGCAGGTGGTTCTGGCGTGCTCAGCAGGTGGTTCAGGCGGTTCTGGCAGGTGGTATCCGTCTGTTCAGGGTGTGGTTCCAGCATCTCATGAACACGTTTCTGGCACGTCTGAGATGTGGTTCCAGCCGGCCCGACAGGTGTTTCCGCAGTGTCCGCCAAGTGGTTCTGGCGTAGTTGGCAGGTGATTTTGGCATGACTGGCAGGTGGTTCCAGCAAGCCTGGCAGGTGATTCCAAAGTGTTCACCAACTGGTTGTGGCGTAGCCGGCAGGTGATTTTTGCGTGATCGGCAGGTGGTTCTGGCGAGTCGAGCAGGTGGTTCCGGCGTGCTCGGCTGGTGCTTCCGGGGTCATTGGCACGGGGTTCTGGCATGTCTGAGAGGTGGTTCCTGCATGCCCGGCAGGTGATTCGGGAGGGTTCGCCAAGTGGTTCTGGCATAGTCGGCAGGTGATTTTGGCATGTCCGGCAGGTGGTTCAGGCGAGTTGAGCAGGTGGTTCCAACGTGCTTGGCAGGTGCTTCCGGCGTCTCCGGCACGTGTTTCTGGCACATCTGACAGGTGGTTGCGGCATGCCCGAAAGGTGATTCCGGTCTGTCCGGTAGGTGGTTCCAGCCTGCACGGCATGTGGTTCTGGTACGTCTCAGAGGTGGTTGCGCATGCCCAACAGGTGATTCCGGACTGTCCGCCACATGGTTCTGGCACGTCTGAGAGGTGGTTCCGGCATGCCCGGCAGGTCATCCCAGAGAGTCCACCAAGTGGTTCTGGCATAACACGCAGGTGATTTTGGCGTGTCTGGCAGGTTGTTCCGTTGCGCTTGGCAGGTGGTTCAGGCTTGGCCGGCAGGTGGTTCCAGACTGTCCAGGACGTGTTTCCAGCTTCTCCGGCAGGTGGTTCTGGTACGTCTGAGAGGTGGTTCCGCCATGGCTGGTAGGTGATTCCGGACCGTCCCCCAGGTTGTTCTGGCATAGCCAGCAGTTAATATTGGCCTGTAGGGCAGGTGGTTCCAGCGAGTCGAACAGGTGGCTCCGGCGTGCTCGGCAGGTGGTTCCGGTCTGTCCGGTAGGTGATTCCGGCGTGTCCGGCACGTGCTCCGGCACGTCTGAGAGGTGGTTCCGACATGCGCGACAGGTGATTTCGGAGTGTCCGCCAGGTGGTTCTGGCGTACCCGGCAGGTGATTTTGGCGTGTCCGGCAGGTGTTTCTGGCTAGTCGAGCAGGTGGCTCCGGCATTCTCGGCAGGTGCTTCCGGCGTCTCCGGCACGTGGTTCTGGTGTGTCTGAGAGCTGGTTCTGGCATTTCCGGCAGATGATTCCGGAGTGTCCGCCAAGAGGTTCTGGCATACCCGGCTGGTGATTTGGCATGTCAGGTAGGTGGCTCCGGCGTGCTCGTCAGGTTGTTCAGACGGGTCTGGCAGGTGTTTTCCGTCTGTTGGGGGTGTGGTTCAGGCATCTCATGCACATGGTTCTGGCACGTCTGAGATGTGGTTCCGGCCGGCCCGACAGGTGTTTCCACAGTGTCCGCCAAGTGGTACTGGCGTAGTTGGCAGGTGATTTTGGCATGACCAGCAGGTGGTTCCAGCAAGCCCGGCAGGTGATTCCGAAGTGTTCCCCAACTGGTTGTGGCGTAGCCGGCAGGTGATTTTTGCGTGTCCGGCAGGTGGTTCTGGCGAGTCGAGCAGGTGGCTCCGGCATGCTCGGCAGGTGCTTCCGGCGTCTCCGGCACTTGGTTCTGGTGTGTCTGAGAGCTGGTTCCGGCATGTCCGGCAGATGATTCCGGAGTGTCCGCCACGTGGTTCTGGCATACCCAGCAGGTGATTTTGGCGTGTCAGGGAGGTGGTACCGGTGAGTCGAGCAGGTGGTTCCGGCGTGCTCAGCAGGTGGTTCAGGCGGTTCTGGCAGGTGGTATCCGTCTGTTCGGGGTTTGGTTCCAGCATCTCATGAACACATTTCTGGCACGTCTGAGATGTGGTTCCAGCTGGCCCGACAGGTGTTTCCGCAGTGTCCGCCAAGCGGTTCTGGCGTAGTTGGCAGGTGATTTTGGCATGACCGGCAGGTGGTTCCAGCAAGCCCGGCAGGTGATTCCGAAGTGTTCCCAACTGGTTGTGGCGTAGCCGGCAGGTGATTTTTGCGTGTCCGGCAGGTGGTTCTGGCGAGTCGAGCAGTTGGTTCCGGCGTGCTCGGCAGGTGCTTCCGGGGTCATTGGCACGTGGTTCTGGCATATCTGAGAGGTGGTTCCGGCATGCCCGGCATGTGATTCCAGAGTGTTCGCCAAGTGTTTCCGGCGTAGCCGGCAGGTGATTTTGCATGTCCAGCGGTCGTTCCGGCGGGTCAAGCCGGTGGTTCCGGCGTGTCCGGGAGGTGGTTCCGGTCTGTCCGGCAGGTGGTTCTCTGGTGTCCGGCACGAGGTTCAGTCTGAGAGGCTGTGCCGGCATGCCCCTCACGTGATTCCGGCTTGTCCCCGAAGTGGTGCTGGCGTACCCGGCAGGTGATTTTGGCGTGTCCGGCGGTGTTTCTGGCGAGTCGAGCAGGTGGCTCCGGCATGCTCGGCAGGTGCTTCCGGCATCTCCGGCACGTGGTTCTGGTGTGTCTGAGAGCTGGTTCCGGCATGTTCGGCAGATGATTCCGGAGTGTCCGCCAAGTGGTTCTGGCATACCCGGCTGGTGATTTGGGCATGTCAGGTAGGTGGCTCCGGCGTGCTCGGCAGGTTGTTCAGACGGGTCTGGCAGGTGTTTTCCGTCTGTTCGGGGTGTGGTTCCAGCATCTCATGCACATGGTTCTGGCACGTCTGAGATGTGGTTCCGGCCGGCCCGACAGGTGTTTCCACAGTGTCCGCCAAGTGGTACTGGCGTAGTTGGCAGGTGATTTTGGCATGACCGGCAGGTGGTTCCAGCAAGCCCGGCAGGTGATTCCGAAGTGTTCCCCAACTGGTTGTGGCGTAGCCGGCAGGTGATTTTTGCGTGTCCTGCAGGTGGTTCTGGCGAGTCGAGCAGGTGGTTCCGGCGTGCTCGGCAGGTGCTTCCGGGGTCATTGGCACGTGGTTCTGGCATATCTGAGAGGTGGTTCCGGCATGCCCGGCAGGTGATTCCGGAGTGTTCGCCAAGTGTTTCCGGCGTAGCCGGCAGGTGATTTTGCATGTCCAGCGGTCGTTCCGGCGGGTCGAGCCGGTGGTTCCGGCGTGTCCGGCAGGTGGTTCCGGTCTGTCCGGCAGGTGGTTCTGTGGTGTCCGGCACGAGGTTGAGTCTGAGAGGCTGTGCCGGCATGCCCCTCACGTGATTCCGGCTTGTCCCCGAAGTGGTTCTGGCGTAGCCCGCAGCTGATTTTGGCGTGTCCGGCAGGTGGTTCCGCCGTGCTCGGCAGGTGGTTCAGGCATGGCCGTCACGTGGTTCCAGTCTGTCCAGGACGTGTTTCCAGCTTCTCCGGCAGGTGGTTCTGGTACGTCTGAGAGGTGGTTCCGCCATGGCTGGCAGGTGATTCCGAAGTGTCCGCCAAGTGGTTCTGGCAAAGTCGGCAGGAGATATTGGCCTGTCCGGCAGGTGGTTCCAGCGAGTCGAACAGGTGGCTCCGGAATTGCTCGGCAGGTGGTTCCGTTCTGTGCGGTAGCTGTTTCCGGCATGTCTGGCACGTGCTTCCGGCACGTCTGAGAGGTGGTTCCGTCATGCGCGGCAGGTGATTCCGGAGTGTCCGCCAAGTGGTTCTGGCGTACCCGGCAGGTGATTTTGGCGTGTCCGGCAGGTGTTTCTGGCGAGTCGAGCAGGCGGCTCCGGCATGCTCGGCAGGTGCTTCCGGCGTCTCCGGCACTTGGTTCTGGTGTGTCTGATAGCTGGTTCCGGCATGTCCGGCAGATGATTCCGGAGTGTCCGCCAAGTGGTTCTGGCATACCCAGCAGGTGATTTTGGCGTGTCAGGGAGGTGGTACCGGTGAGTCGAGCAGGTGGTTCCGGCGTGCTCAGCAGGTGGTTCAGGCGGTTCTGGCAGGTGGTATCCGTCTGTTCGGGTTTGGTTCCAGCATCTCATGAACACGTTTCTGGCACGTCTGAGATGTGGTTCCAGCCGGCCCGACAGGTGTTTCCGCAGTGTCCGCCAAGTGGTTCTGGCGTAGTTGGCAGGTGATTTTGGCATGACTGGCAGGTGGTTCCAGCAAGCCTTGCAGGTGATTCCAAAGTGTTCACCAACTGGTTGTGGCGTAGCCGGCAGGTGATTTTTGCGTGATCGGCAGGTGGTTCTGGCGAGTCGAGCAGGTGGTTCCGGCGTGCTCGGCTGGTGCTTCCGGGGTCATTGGCACGGGGTTCTGGCATGTGTGAGAGGTGGTTCCTGCATGCCCGGCAAGTGATTCCGGAGTGTTCGCCAAGTGGTTCTGGCATAGTCGGCAGGTGATTTTGGCATGTCCGGCAGGTGGTTCAGGCGAGTTGAGCAGGTGGTTGCGACGTGCTTGGCAGGTGCTTCCGGCGTCTCCGGCACGTGTTTCTGGCACATCTGACAGGTGGTTCCGGCATGCCCGAAAGGTGATTCCGGTCTGTCCGGTAGGTGGTTCCAGCCTGCACGGCATGTGGTTCTGGTACGTCTCAGAGGTGGTTGCGCATGCCCAAGAGGTGATTCCGGACTGTCCGCCACATGGTTCTGGCACGTCTGAGAGGTGGTTCCGGCATGCCCGGCAGGTCATCCCAGATAGTCCTCCAAGTGGTTGTGGCATAACACGCAGGTGATTTTGGCGTGTCTGGCAGGTTGTTCCGTTGTGCTTGGCAGGTGGTTCAGGCTTGGCCGGCAGGTGGTTCCAGACTGTCCAGGACGTGTTTCCAGCTTCTCCGGCAGGTGGTTCTGGTACGTCTGAGAGGTGGTTCCGCCATGGCTGGCAGGTGATTCCGGACCGTCCCCCAGGTGGTTCTGGCATAGCCAGCAGTTGATATTGGCCTGTCCGGCAGGTGGTTCCAGCGAGTCGAACAGGTGGCTCCGGCGTGCTCGGCAGGTGGTTCCGGTCTGTCCGGTAGGTGATTCCGGCGTGTCCGGCACGTGCTTCCGGCACGTCTGAGAGGTGGTTCCGGCATGCGCGACAGGTGGTTTCGGAGTGTCCGCCAGGTGGTTCTGGCGTACCCGGCAGGTGATTTGGGCATGTCACATAGGTGGTTCCGGCGAGTCGAGCAGGTGGCTCCGGCTTGCTCGGCAGGTTGTTCAGACGGGTCTGGCAGGTGTTTTCCGTCTGTTCAGGGTGTGTTTCCAGCATCTCATGCACATGGTTCTGGCACGTCTGAGATGTGGTTCCGGCCGGCCCGACAGGTGTTTCCACAGTGTCCGCCAAGTGGTACTGGCGTAGTTGGCAGGTGATTTTGGCATGACCGGAAGGTGGTTCCAGCGAGCCCGGCAGGTGATTCCGAAGTGTTCCCCAACTGGTTGTGGCGTAGCCGGCTGGTGATTTTTGCGTGTCCGGCAGGTGGTTCTGGCGAGTCGAGCAGGTGGTTCCGGCGTGCTCGGCAGGTGCTTCCGGGGTCATTGGCACGTGGTTCTGGCATATCTGAGAGGTGGTTCCGGCATGCCCGGCAGGTGATTCCGGATTGTTCGCCAAGTGTTTCCGCCGTAGCCGGCAGGTGATTTGGCATGTCCAGCGGTTGTTCCGGCGGGTCGAGCCGGTGGTTCCGGCGTGTCCGGCAGGTGGTTCTGTGGTGTCCGGCACAAGGTTCAGTCTGAGAGGCTGTGCCGGCATGCCCCTCACGTGATTCCGGCTTGTCCCCGAAGTGGTGCTGGTGTAGCGGGCAGGTGATTTTGGCGTGTCCGGCAGGTGGTTCAGCCGAGTTGAGCAGGTGGTTGCGACGTGCTCGGCAGGTGCTTCCGGCGTCTACGGCACGTGTTTCTGGCACATCTGACTGGTGGTTCCGGCATGCCCAAAAGTTGATTCCAGTCTGTCCGGTAGTTGGTTCCGGCGTGCACGGCACGTGGTTCTGGTACGTCTCAGAGGTGGTTGCGTATGCCCAACAGGTGATTCCGGACTGTCCGCCACGTGCTTCTGGCACGTCTGAGAGGTGGTTCCAACATGCCCGGCAGGTCATTTCGGAGAGTCGTCCAAGTGGTTCTGGCGTAGCCCGCAGGTGATTTTGGCGTGTCCGGCAGGTGGTTCCGCCGTGCTCGGCAGGTGGTTCAGGCATGGCCGTCACGTGGTTCCAGTCTGTCCAGGACGTGTTTCCAGCTTCTCCGGCAGGTGGTTCTGGTACTTCTGAGAGGTGGTTCCGCCATGGCTGGCAGGTGATCCCGGACTGTCCCCCAGGTGGTTCTGGCATAGCCAGCAGTTGATATTGGCCTGTCCGGCAGGTGGTTCCAGCGAGTCGAACAGGTGGCTCCGGCGTTCTTGGCAGGTGGTTCCGGTCTGTCCGGTAGGTGTTTCCGGCGTGTCTGGCACGTGCTTCCGGCACGTCTGAGAGGTGGTTCCGTCATGCGCGGCAGGTGATTCCGGAGTGTCCGCCAGGTGGTATTGGCATACCCGGCAGATGATTTTGGCGTGTCCGGCAGGTGTTTCTGGCGAGTCGAGCAGGTGGCTCCTGCATGCTCGGCAGGTGCTTCCGGCGTCTCTGGCACGTGGTTCTGGTGTGTCTGAGAGCTGGTTCGGGCATGTCCGGCAGATGATTCCGGAGTGTCCGCCAAGTGGTTCTGGCATACCCGGCTGGTGATCTTGGGCATGTCAGGTAGGTGGTACCAGTGAGTCGAGCAGGTGGTCCGGCATGCTCAGCAAGTGGTTCAGACGGGTCTGGCAGGTGTTATCCGTCTGTTCGGTATGTGGTTCCAGCATCTCATGCACATGGTTCTGGCACGTCTGAGATGTGGTTCCGGCCGGCACGACAGGTGTTTCCGCAGTGTCCGCCAAGTGGTACTGGCGTAGTTGGCAGGTGATTTTCGCATGACCGGCAGGTGGTTCCAGCAAGCCTGGCAGGTGATTCCAAAGTGTTCCCCAACTGGTTGTGGCGTAGCCGGCAGGTGATTTTTGCGTGATCGGCAGGTGGTTCTGGCGAGTCGAGCAGGTGGTTCTGGTGTGCTCGGCTGGTGCTTCCGGGGTCATTGGCACGGGGTTCTGGCATGTGTGAGAGTTGGTTCCTGCATGCCCGGCAAGTGATTCCGGAGTGTTCGCCAAGTGGTTCTGGCATAGTCGGCAGGTGATTTTGGCATGTCCGGCAGGTGGTTCAGGCGAGTTGAGCAGGTGGTTCCAACGTGCTTGGCAGGTGCTTCCGGCGTCTCCGGCACGTGTTTCTGGCACATCTGACAGGTGGTTCCGGCATGCCCGAAAGGTGATTCCGGTCTGTCCGGTAGGTGGTTCCAGCCTGCACGGCATGTGGTTCTGGAACGTCTCAGAGGTGGTTGCGCATGCCCAACAGGTGATTCCGGACTGTCCGGCACATGGTTCTGGTACTTCTGAGAGGTGGTTCCGGCATGCCCGGCAGGTCATCTCAGAGAGTCCTCCAAGTGGTTCTGGCATAACACGCAGGTGATTTTGGCGTGTCTGGCAGGTTGTTCCGTCGTGCTTGGCAGGTGGTTCAGGCTTGGCCGGCACGTGGTTCCAGACTGTCCAGGACGTGTTTCCAGCTTCTCCGGCAGGTGGTTCTGGTACGTCTGAGAGGTGGTTCCGCCATGGCTGGCAGGTGATCCCGGACCGTCCCCCAGGTGGTTCTGGCATAGCCAGCAGTTGATATTGGCCTGTCCGGCAGGTGGTTCCAGCGAGTCGAACAGGTGGCTCCGGCGTGCTCGGCAGGTGGTTCCGGTCTGTCCGGTAGGTGATTCCGGCGTGTCCGGCACGTGCTGCCGGCACGTCTGAGAGGTGGTTCCGGCATGCGCGACAGGTGATTTCGGAGTGTCCGCCAGGTGGTTCTGGCGTACCCGGCAGGTGATTTTGGTGTGTCCGGCAGGTGTTTCTGGCGAGTCGAGCAGGTGGCTCCGGCATGCTCGGCAGGTGCTTCCGGCGTCTCCGGCACATGGTTCTGGTGTGTCTGAGAGCTGGTTCCGGCATGTCCGGCAGATGATTCCGGAGTGTCCGCCAAGTGGTTCTGGCATATCCGGCTGGTGATTTGGGCATGTCAGGTAGATGGTTCCGGCGAGTCGAGCAGGTGGCTCCGGCGTGCTCGGCAGGTGGTTCAGACGGGTCTGGCAGGTGTTTTCCGTCTGTTGGGGGTGTGGTTCAGGCATCTCATGCACATGGTTCTGGCACGTCTGAGATGTGGTTCCGGCCGGCCCGACAGGTGTTTCCACAGTGTCCGCCAAGTGGTACTGGCGTAGTTGGCAGGTGATTTTGGCATGACCAGCAGGTGGTTCCAGCAAGCCCGGCAGGTGATTCCGAAGTGTTCCCCAACTGGTTGTGGCGTAGCCGGCAGGTGATTTTTGCGTGTCCGGCAGGTGGTTCTGGCGAGTCGAGCAGGTGGCTCCGGCATGCTCGGCAGGTGCTTCCGGCGTCTCCGGCACGTGGTTCTGGTGTGTCTGAGAGCTGGTTCCCGCATGTCCGGCAGATGATTCCGGAGTGTCCGCCACGTGGTTCTGGCATACCCAGCAGGTGATTTTGGCGTGTCAGGGAGGTGGTACCGGTGAGTCGAGCAGGTGGTTCCGGCGTGCTCAGCAGGTGGTTCAGGCGGTTCTGGCAGGTGGTATCCGTCTGTTCGGTGTTTGGTTCCAGCATCTCATGAACATGTTTCTGGCACGTCTGAGATGTGGTTCCAGCCGGCCCGACAGGTGTTTCCCCAGTGTCCGACAAGTGGTTCTGGCGTAGTTGGCAGGTGATTTTTGCATGACCGGCAGGTGGTTCCAGCAAGCCCGGCAGGTGATTCCGAAGTGTTCCCCAACTGGTTGTGGCGTAGCCGGCAGGTGATTTTTGCGTGTCCGGCAGGTGGTTCTGGCGAGTCGAGCAGGTGGTTCCGGCGTGCTCGGCAGGTGCTTCCGGGGTCATTGGCACGTGGTTCTGGCATATCTGAGAGGTGGTTCCGGCATGCCCGGCAGGTGATTCCAGTGTGTTCGCCAAGTGTTTCCTGCGTAGCCGGCAGGTGATTTTGCATGTCCAGCGGTCGTTCCGGCGGGTCTAGCCGGTGGTTCCGGCGTGTCCGGCAGGTGGTTCTGGTCTGTCCGGCAGGTGGTTCTGTGGTGTCCGGCACGAGGTTCAGTCTGAGAGGCTGTGCCGGCATGCCCCTCACGTGATTCCGGCTTGTCCCCGAAGTGGTGGTGGTGTAGCGGGCAGGTGATTTTGGCGTGTCCGGCAGGTGGTTCAGGCGAGTTGAGCAGGTGGTTGCGACGTGCTCGGCAGGTGCTTCCGGCGTCTCCGGCACGTGTTTCTGGCACATCTGACTGGTGGTTCCGGCATGCCCAAAAGTTGATTCCGGTCTGTCCGGTAGGTGGTTCCGGCGTGCACGGCACGTGGTTCTGGTACGTCTCAGATGTGGTTGCGTATGCCCAACAGGTGATTCCGGACTGTCCGCCACGTGCTTCTGGCACGTCTGAGAGGTGGTTCCAACATGCCCGGCAGGTCATTTCGGAGAGTCGTCCAAGTGGTTCTGGCGTAGCCCGCAGGTGATTTTGGCGTGTCCGGCAGGTGGTTCCGCCGTGATCGGCAGGTGGTTCAGGCATGGCCGTCACGTGGTTCCAGACTGTCCAGGACGTGTTTCCAGCTTCTCCGGCAGGTGGTTCTGGTACGTCTGAGAGGTGGTTCCGCCATGGCTGGCAGGTGATTCCTGACCGTCCCCCAGGTTTTTCTGGCATAGCCAGCAGTTGATATTGGCCTGTCCGGCAGGTGGTTCCAGCGAGTCGAACAGGTGGCTCCGGCGTGCTCGGCAGGTGGTTCCGGTCTGTCCGGTAGGTGATTCCGGCGTGTCCGGCACGTGCTTCCGGCACGTCTGAGAGGTGGTTCCGGCATGCGCGACGGGTGGTTTCGGAGTGTCCGCCAGGTGGTTCTGGCGTACCCGGCAGGTGATTTTGGCGTGTCCGGCAGGTGTTTCTGGCGAGTCGAGCATGTGGCTCCGGCATGCTCGGCAGGTGCTTCCGGCGTCTCCGGCACGTGGTTGTGGTGTTTCTTAGAGCTGGTTCCGGCATATCCGGCAGATGATTCCGGAGTGTCCGCCAAGTGGTTCTGGCATACCTGGCTGGTGATTTGGTCATGTCAGGTAGGTGGCTCCGGCGTGCTCGGCAGGTTGTTAAGACGGGTCTGGCAGGTGTTTTCCGTCTGTTCGGGCTGTGGTTCCAGCATCTCATGCACATGGTTCTGGCACGTCTGAGATGTGGTTCCGGCCGGCCCGACAGGTGTTTCCACAGTGTCCGCCAAGTGGTACTGGCGTAGTTGGCAGGTGATTTTGGCATGACCGGCAGGTGGTTCCAGCAAGCCCGGCAGGTGATTCCGAAGTGTTCCCCAACTGGTTGTGGCGTAGCCGGCAGGTGATTTTTGCGTGTCCGGCAGGTGGTTCTGGCGAGTCGAGCAGGTGGTTCCGGCGTGCTCGGCAGGTGCTTCCGGGGTCATTGGCACGTGGTTCTCGCATATCTGAGAGGTGGTTCCGGCATGCCCGGCAGGTGATTCCGGAGTGTTCGCCAAGTGTTTCCGGCGTAGCCGGCAGGTGATTTTGCATGTCCAGCGGTCGTTCCGGCGGGTCGAGCCGGTGGTTCCGGCGTGTCCGGCAGGTGGTTCCGGTCTGTCCGGCAGGTGGTTCTGTGGTGTCCGGCACGAGGTTTAGTCTGAGAGGCTGTGCCGGCATGCCCCTCACGTGATTCCGGCTTGTCCCCGAAGTGGTTCTGGCGTAGCCCGCAGGTGATTTTGGCGTGTCCGGCAGGTGGTTCCGCCGTGCTCGGCAGGTGGTTCAGGCATGGCCGTCACGTGGTTCCAGTCTGTCCAGGACGTGTTTCCAGATTCTACGGCAGGTGGTTCTGGTAAGTCTGAGAGGTGGTTCTGCCATGGCTGGCAGGTGATCCCGGACTGTCCCCCAGGTGGTTCTGGCATAGCCAGCAGTTGATATTGGCCTGTCCGGCAGGTGGTTCCAGCGAGTCGAACAGGTGGCTACGGTGTTCTTGGCAAGTGGTTCCGGTCTGTCCGCTAGGTGTTTCCGGCGTGTCTGGCACGTGCTTCCGGCACGTCTGAGAGGTGGTTCCGTCATGCGCGGCAGGTGATTCCGGAGTGTCCGCCAGGTGGTTCTGGCGTACCCGGCAGGTGATTTTGGCGTGTCCGGCAGGTGTTTCTGGCGAGTCGAGCAGGTGGCTCCGGCATGCTCGGCAGGTGCTTCCGGCGTCTCCGGCACTTGGTTCTGGTGTGTCTGAGAGCTGGTTCCGGCTTGTCCGGCAGATGATTCCGGAGTGTCCGCCAAGTGGTTCTGGCATACCCAGCAGGTGATTTTGGCGTGTCAGGGAGGTGGTACCGGTGAGTCGAGCAGGTGGTTCCGGCATGCTCAGCAGGTGGTTCAGGCGGTTCTGGCAGGTGGTATCCGTCTGTTCGGGGTGTGGTTCCAGCAACTCATGAACACGTTTCTGGCACGTCTGAGATGTGATTCCAGCCGGCCCGACAGGTGTTTCCGCAGTGTCCGCCAAGCGGTTCTGGCGTAGTTGGCATGTGATTTTGGCATGACTTGCAGGTGGTTCCAACAAGCCTAGCAGGTGATTCCAAAGTGTTCACCAACTGGTTCTGGCGTAGCCGGCAGGTGATTTTTGCGTGTCCAGCAGGTGGTTCTGGCGAGTCGAGCAGGTGGTTCTGGCGTGCTCGGCAGGTGCTTCCGGGATCATTGGCACGTGGTTCTCGCATATCTGAGAGGTGGTTCCGGCATGCCCGACAGGTAATTCCGGAGTGTTCGCCAACTGTTTCCGGCGTAGCTGGCAGGTGATTTTGCATGTCCAGCGGTCGTTCCGGCGGGTTGAGCCGGTGGTTCCTGCTTGTCCGGCAGGTGGTTCCGGTCTGTCCGGCAGGTGGTTCTGTGGTGTCCGGCACGAGGTTCAGTCTGAGAGGCTGTGCCGGCATGCCCCTCACGTGATTCCGGCTTGTCCCCGAAGTGGTGCTGGTGTAGCGGGCAGGTGATTTTGGCGTGTCCGGCAGGTGATCAGGCGAGTCGAGCAGGTGGTTCCGGCGTGCTCGGCTGGTGCTTCCGGGGTCATTGGCATGGGGTTCTTGCATGTGTGAGAGGTGGTTCCTGCATGCCCGGCAAGTGATTCCGGAGTGTTCGCCAAGTGGTTCTGGCATAGTCGGCAGGTGATTTTGGCATGTCCGGCAGGTGGTTCAGGCGAGTTGAGCAGTTGGTTCCAACGTGCTTGGCAGGTGCTTCCGGCGTCTCCGGCACGTGTTTCTGGCACATCTGACAGGTGGTTCCGGCATGCCCGAAAGGTGATTCCGGACTGTCCGCAACATGGTCTGGCACGTCTGAGAGGTGGTTCCGGCATGCCCGGCAGGTCATCCCAGAGAGTCCTCCAAGTGGTTCTGGCATAACACGCAGGTGATTTTGGCGTGTCTGGCAGGTTGTTCCGTTGTGCTTGGCAGGTGGTTCAGGCTTGGCCGGCAGGTGGTTCCAGACTGTCCAGGACGTGTTTCCAGCTTCTCCGGCAGGTGGTTCTGGTACGTCTGAGAGGTGGTTCCGCCATGGCTGGCAGGTGATTCCGGACCGTCCCGCAGGTGGTTCTGGCATAGCCAGCAGTTGATATTGGCCTGTCCGGCAGGTGGTTCCAGCGAGTCGAACAGGTGGCTCCGGCGTGTTCGGCAGGTGGTTCCGATCTGTCCGGTAGGTGATTCCGGCGTGTCTGGCACGTGCTTCCGGCACGTCTGAGAGGTGGTTCCGGCATGCGCGACAGGTGGTTTCGGAGTGTCCGCCGGGTGGTTCTGGCGTACCCGGCAGGTGATTTTGGCGTGTCCGGCAGGTGTTTCTGGCGAGTCGATCAGGTGGCTCCGGCATGCTCGGCAGGTGCTTCCGGCGTCTCCGGCACGTGGTTCTGGTGTGTCTGAGAGCTGGTTCCGGCATGTCCGGCAGATGATTCCGGAGTGTCCGCCAAGTGGTTCTGGCATACCCAGCTGGTGATTTGGGCATGTCAGGTAGGTGGTTCCGGCGAGTCGAGCAGGTGGCTCCGGCTTGCTCGGCAGGTTGTTCAGACGGGTCTGGCAGGTGTTTTCCGTCTGTTCAGGGTGTGGTTCCAGCATCTCATGCACATGGTTCTGGCACGTCTGAGATGTGGTTCCGGCCGGCCCGACAGGTGTTTCCACAGTGTCCGCCAAGTGGTACTGGCGTAGTTGGCAGGTGATTTTGGCATGAACGGCAGGTTTTTCCAGCAAGCCCGGCAGGTGATTCCGAAGTGTTCCCCAACTGGTTGTGGCATAGCCAGCAGGTGATTTTTGCGTGTCCGGCAGGTGGTTCTGGCGAGTCGAGCAGGTGGTTCCGGCGTGCTCGGCAGGTGCTTCCGGGGTCATTGGCACGTGGTTCTGGCATATCTGAGAGGTGGTTCCGGCATGCCCGGCAGGTGATTCCGGAGTGTTCACCAAGTGTTTGCGGCGTAGCCGGCAGGTGATTTTGCATGTCCAGCGGTCGTTCCGGCGGGTCGAGCCGGTGGTTCCGGCGTGTCCGGCAGGTGGTTCCGGTCTGTCCGGCAGGTGGTTCTGTGGTGTCCGGCACGAGGTTCAGTCTGCGAGGCTGTGCCGGCATGCCCCTCACGTGATTCCGGCTTGTCCCCGAAGTGGTGCTGGTGTAGCGGGCAGGTGATTTTGGCGTGTCAGGCAGGTGGTTCAGGCGAGTTGTGCAGGTGGTTCCAACGTGCTTGGCAGGTGCTTCCGGCGTCTCCGGCACGTGTTTCTGGCACATCTGACAGGTGGTTCCGGCATGCCCGAAAGCTGATTCCGGTCTGTCCGGTAGGTGGTTCCAGCCTGCACGGCATGTGGTTCTGGTACGTCTCAGAGGTGGTTGCGCATGCCCAACAGGTGATTCCGGACTGTCCGCCACATGGTTCTGGCACGTCTGAGAGGTGGTTCCGGCATGCCCGGCAGGTCATCCCAGAGAGTCCTCCAAGTGGTTCTGGCATAACACGCAGGTGATTTTGGCGTGTCTGGCAGGTTGTTCCGTTGTGCTTGGCAGGTGGTTCAGGCTTGGCCGGCAGGTGGTTCCAGACTGTCCAGGACGTGTTTCCAGCTTCTCCGGCAGGTGGTTCTGGTACGTCTGAGAGGTGGTTCCGCCATGGCTGGCAGGTGATTCCGGACCGTCCCCCAGGTGGTTCTGGCATAGCCAGCAGTTGATATTGGCCTGTCTGGCAGGTGGTTCCAGCGAGTCGAGCAGGTGGCTCCGGCTTGCTCGGCAGGTTGTTCAGACGGGTCTGGCAGGTGTTTTCCGTCTGTTCGGGGTGTGGTTCCAGCATCTCATGCACATGGTTCTGGCACGTCTGAGATGTGGTTCCGGCCGGCCCGACAGGTGTTTACACAGTGTCCGCCAAGTGGTACTGGCGTAGTTGGCAGGTGCTTCCGGCGTCTCCGGCACTTGGTTCTGGTGTGTCTGAGAGCTGGTTCCGGCATGTCCGGCAGATGATTCCGGAGTGTCCGCCAAGTGGTTCTGGCATACCCAGCAGGTGATTTTGGCGTGTCAGGGAGGTGGTACCGGTGAGTCGAGCAGGTGGTTCCGGCGTGCTCAGCAGGTGGTTCAGGCGGTTCTGGCAGGTGGTATCCGTCTGTTCGGGATGTGGTTCCAGCATCTCATGAACACGTTTCTGGCACGTCTGAGATGTGGTTCCAGCCGGCCCGACAGGTGTTTCCGCAGTGTCCGCCAAGCGGTTCTGGCGTAGTTGGTAGGTGATTTTGGCATGACTGGCAGGTGGTTCCAGCAAGCCTGGCAGGTGATTCCAAAGTGTTCACCAACTGGTTGTGGCGTAGCCGGCAGGTGATTCTTGCGTGATCGGCAGGTGTTCTGGCGAGTCGAGCAGGTGGTTCCGGCGGGCTCGGCTGGTGCTTCCGGGGTCATTGGCACGGGGTTCTGGCATGTGTGAGAGGTGGTTCCTGCATGCCCGGCAAGTGATTCCGGAGTGTTCGCCAAGTGGTTCTGGCATAGTCGGCAGGTGATTTTGGCATGTCCGGCAGGTGGTTCAGGCGAGTTGAGCAGGTGGTTCCAACGTGCTTGGCAGGTGCTTCCGGCGTCTCCGGCACGTGTTTCTGGCACATCTGACAGGTGGTTCCGGCATGCCCGAAAGGTGATTCCGGTCTGTCCGGTAGGTGGTTCCAGCCTGCACGGCATGTGGTTCTGGTACGTCTCAGAGGTGGTTGCGCATGCCCAACAGGTGATTCCGGACTGTCCGCCACATGGTTCTGGCACGTCTGAGAGGTGGTTCCGGCATGCCCGGCAGGTCATCCCAGAGAGTCCTCCAAGTGGTTCTGGCATAACACGCAGGTGATTTTGGCGTGTCTGGCAGGTTGTTCCGTTGTGCTTGGCAGGTGGTTCAGGCTTGGCCGGCAGGTGGTTCCAGACTGTCCAGGACGTGTTTCCAGCTTCTCCGGCAGGTGGTTCTGGTACGTCTGAGAGGTGGTGCCGCCATGGCTGGCAGGTGATTCCGGACCGTCTCCCAGGTGGTTCTGGCATAGCCAGCAGTTGATATTGGCCTGTCCGGCAGGTGGTTCCAGCGAGTCGAACAGGTGGCTCCGGCGTGCTCGGCAGGTGGTTCCGGTCTGTCCGGTAGGTGATTCCGGCGTGTCCGGCACGTGCTTCCGGCACGTCTGAGAGGTGGTTCCGGCATGCGCGGCAGGTGATTCCGTAGTGTCCGCCAGGTGGTTCTGGCATAGCCGGCAGGTGATTTTGGCGTGTCCGGCAGGTGTTTCTGGCGAGTCGAGCAGTTGGCTCCGGCATGCTCGGCAGGTGCTTCCGGCGTCTCCGGCACTTGGTTCTGGTGTGTCTGAGAGCTGGTTCCGGCATGTCCGGCAGATGATTCCGGAGTTTCCGCCAAGTGGTTCTGGCATACCCAGCAGGTGATTTTGGCGTGTCAGGGAGGTGGTACCGGTGAGTCGAGCAGGTGGTTCCGGCGTGCTCAGCAGGTGGTTCAGGCGGTTCTGGCAGGTGGTATCCTTCTGTTCGGGGTGTGGTTCCAGCATCTCATGAACACGTTTCTGGCACGTCTGAGATGTGCTTCCAGCCGGCCAGACAGGTGTTCCCGCAGTGTCCGCCAAGAGGTTCTGGCGTAGTTGGCAGGTGATTTTGGAATGACTGGCAGGTGGTTCCAGCAAGCCTGGCAGGTGATTCCAAAGTGTTTACCAACTGGTTGTGGGGTAGCCAGCAGGTGATTTTTGCGTGATCGGCAGGTGGTTCTGGCGAGTCGAGCAGGTGGTTCCGGCGGGCTCGGCTGGTGCTTCCAGGGTCATTGGCACGGGGTTCTGGCATGTCTGAGAGGTGGTTCCTGCATGCCCGGCAAGTGATTCCGGAGTGTTCGCCAAGTGGTTCTGGCATAGTCGGCAGGTGATTTTGGCATGTCCGGCTGGTGGTACAGGCGAGTTGAGCAGGTGGTTCCAACGTGCTTGGCAGGTGCGTCCGGCGTCTCCGGCACGTGTTTCTGGCACATCTGACTGGTGGTTCCGGCATGCCCAAAAGTTGATTCCGGTCTGTCCGGTAGGTGGCTCCGGCGTGCACGGCACGTGGTTCTGGTAGGTCTCAGAGGTGGTTGCGCATGCCCAACAGGTGATTCCGGACTGTCCGCCACGTGCTTCTGGCACGTCTGAGAGGTGGTTCCAACATGCCCGGCAGGTCATTTCGGAGAGTCGTCCAAGTGGTTCTGGCGTAGCCCGCCGGTGATTTTGGCGTGTCCGGCAGGTGGTTCCGCCGTGCTCGGCAGGTGGTTCAGGCATGACCGTCACGTGGTTCCAGTCTGTCCAGGACGTGTTTCCAGCTTCTCCGGCAGGAGGTTCTGGTACGTCTGAGAGGTGGTTCCGCCATGGCTGGCAGGTGATCCCGGACTGTCCCCCAGGTGGTTCTGGCATAGCCAGCCGTTGATATTGGCCTGTCCGGCAGGTGGTTCCAGCGAGTCGAACAGGTGGCTCCGGCCTGCTCGGCAGGTGGTTCCGGTCTGTCCGGTAGGTGTTTCCGGCGTGTCTGGCACGTGCTTCCGGCACGTCTGAGAGGTGGTTCCGTCATGCGTGGCAGGTGATTCCGGAGTGTCCGCCAGGTGGTTCTGGCATACCCGGCAGGTGATTTTGGCGTGTCCGGCAGGTGTTTCTGGCGAGTCGAGCAGGTGGCTCCGGCATGCTCGGCAGGTGCTTCCGGCGTCTCCGGCACTTGGTTCTGGTGTGTCTGAGAGCTGGTTCCCGCATGTCCGGCAGATGATTCCGGAGTGTCCGCCAAGTGGTTCTGGCATACCCGGCTGGTGATTTGGGCATGTCAGGTAGGTGGTTCCGGCGAGTCGAGCAGGTGGCTCCGGATTTCTCGGCTGGTTGTTCAGACGGGTCTGGCAGGTGTTTTCCGTCTGTTCAGGGTGTGGTTCCAGCATCTCATGCACATGGTTCTGGCACGTCTGAGATGTGGTTCCCGCCGGCCCGACAGGTGTTTCCACAGTGTCCGCCAAGTGGTACTGGCGTAGTTGGCAGGTGATTTTGGCATGAACGGCAGGTTTTTCCAGCAAGCCCGGCAGGTGATTCCGAAGTGTTCCCCAACTGGTTGTGGCGTAGCCAGCAGGTGATTTTTGCGTGTCCGGCAGGTGGTTCTGGCGAGTCGAGCAGGTGGTTCCGGCGTGCTCGGCAGGTGCTTCCGGGGTCATTGGCACGTGGTTCTGGCATATCTGAGAGGTGGTTCCGGCATGCCCGGCAGGTGATTCCGGAGTGTTCGCCAAGTGTTTCCGGCGTACCCGGCAGGTGATTTTGCATGTCCAGCGGTCGTTCCGGCGGGTCGAGCCGGTGGTTCCGGCGTGTCCGGCAGGTGGTTCCGGTCTGTCCGGCAGGTGGTTCTGTGGTGTCCGGCACGAGGTTCAGTCTGCGAGGCTGTGCCGGCATGCCCCTCACGTGATTCCGGCTTGTCCCCGAAGTGGTGCTGGTGTAGCGGGCAGGTGATTTTGGCGTGTCCGGCAGGTGGTTCAGGCGAGTTGTGCAGGTGGTTCCAACGTGCTTGGCAGGTGCTTCCGGCGTCTCCGGCACGTGTTTCTGGCACATCTGACAGGTGGTTCCGGCATGCCCGAAAGGTGATTCCGGTCTGTCCGGTAGGTGGTTCCAGCCTGCACGGCATGTGGTTCTGGTACGTCTCAGAGGTGGTTGCGCATGCCCAACAGGTGATTCCGGACTGTCCGCCACATGGTTCTGGCACGTCTGAGAGGTGGTTCCGGCATGCCCGGCAGGTCATCCCAGAGAGTCCTCCAAGTGGTTCTGGCATAACACGCAGGTGATTTTGGCGTGTCTGGCAGGTTGTTCCGTTGTGCTTGGCAGGTGGTTCAGGCTTGGCCGGCAGGTGGTTCCAGACTGTCCAGGACGTGTTTCCAGCTTCTCCGGCAGGTGGTTCTGGTACGTCTGAGAGGTGGTTCCGCCATGGCTGGCAGGTGATTCCGGACCGTCCCCCAGGTGGTTCTGGCATAGCCAGCAGTTGATATTGGCCTGTCTGGCAGGTGGTTCCAGCGAGTCGAGCAGGTGGCTCCGGCTTGCTCGGCAGGTTGTTCAGACGGGTCTGGCAGGTGTTTTCCGTCTGTTCGGGGTGTGGTTCCAGCATCTCATGCACATGGTTCTGGCACGTCTGAGATGTGGTTCCGGCCGGCCCGACAGGTGTTTCCACAGTGTCCGCCAAGTGGTACTGGCGTAGTTGGCAGGTGCTTCCGGCGTCTCCGGCACTTGGTTCTGGTGTGTCTGAGAGCTGGTTCCGGCATGTCCGGCAGATGATTCCGGAGTGTCCGCCAAGTGGTTCTGGCATACCCAGCAGGTGATTTTGGCGTGTCAGGGAGGTGGTACCGGTGAGTCGAGCAGGTGGTTCCGGCGTGCTCAGCAGGTGGTTCAGGCGGTTCTGGCAGGTGGTATCCGTCTGTTCGGGATGTGGTTCCAGCATCTCATGAACACGTTTCTGGCACGTCTGAGATGTGGTTCCAGCCGGCCCGACAGGTGTTTCCGCAGTGTCCGCCAAGCGGTTCTGGCGTAGTTGGTAGGTGATTTTGGCATGACTGGCATGTGGTTCCAGCAAGCCTGGCAGGTGATTCCAAAGTGTTCACCAACTGGTTGTGGCGTAGCCGGCAGGTGATTCTTGCGTGATCGGCAGGTGTTCTGGCGAGTCGAGCAGGTGGTTCCGGCGGGCTCGGCTGGTGCTTCCGGGGTCATTGGCACGGGGTTCTGGCATGTGTGAGAGGTGGTTCCTGCATGCCCGGCAAGTGATTCCGGAGTGTTCGCCAAGTGGTTCTGGCATAGTCGGCAGGTGATTTTGGCATGTCCGGCAGGTGGTTCAGGCGAGTTGAGCAGGTGGTTCCAACGTGCTTGGCAAGTGCTTCCGGCGTCTCCGGCACGTGTTTCTGGCACATCTGACAGGTGGTTCCGGCATGCCCGAAAGGTGATTCCGGTCTGTCCGGTAGGTGGTTCCAGCCTGCACGGCATGTGGTTCTGGTACGTCTCAGAGGTGGTTGCGCATGCCCAACAGGTGATTCCGGACTGTCCGCCACATGGTTCTGGCACGTCTGAGAGGTGGTTCCGGCATGCCCGGCAGGTCATCCCAGAGAGTCCTCCAAGTGGTTCTGGCATAACACGCAGGTGATTTTGGCGTGTCTGGCAGGTTGTTCCGTTGTGCTTGGCAGGTGGTTCAGGCTTGGCCGGCAGGTGGTTCCAGACTGTCCAGGACGTGTTTCCAGCTTCTCCGGCAGGTGGTTCTGGTACGTCTGAGAGGTGGTTCCGCCATGGCTGGCAGGTGATTCCGGACCGTCCCCCAGGTGGTTCTGGCATAGCCAGCAGTTGATATTGGCCTGTCCGGCAGGTGGTTCCAGCGAGTCGAACAGGTGGCTCCGGCGTGCTCGGCAGGTGGTTCCGGTCTGTCCGGTAGGTGATTCCGGAGTGTCCGGCACGTGCTTCCGGCACGTCTGTGAGGTGGTTCCGGCATGCGCGACAGGTGGTTTCGGAGTGTCCGCCAGGTGGTTCTGGCGTAGCCGGCAGGTGATTTTGGCGTGTCCGGCAGGTGTTTCTGGCGAGTCGAGCAGGTGGCTCCGGCATGCTCGGCAGGTGCTTCCGTCGTCTCCGGCACGTGGTTCTGGTGTGTCTGAGAGCTGGTTCCGGCATGTCCGGCAGATGATTCCGGAGTGTCCGCCAAGTGGTTCTGGCATACCCGGCTGGTGATTTGGGCATGTCAGGTAGGTGGTTCCGGCGAGTCGAGCAGGTGGTCCGGCGTGCTCGGCAGGTTGTTCAGACGGGTCTGGCAGGTGTTTTCCGTCTGTTCGGGGTGTGGTTCCAGCATCTCATGCACATGTTTCTGGCACGTCTGAGATGTGGTTCCGGCCGGCCCGACAGGTGTTTCCACAGTGTCCGCCAAGCGGTTCTGGCGTAGTTGGCATGTGATTTTGGCATGACCTGCAGGTGGTTCCAGCAAGCCCAGCAGGTGATTCCAAAGTGTTCCCCAACTGGTTCTGGCGTAGCCGGCAGGTGATTTTTGCGTGTCCAGCAGGTGGTTCTGGCGAGTCGAGCAGGTGGTTCTGGCGTGCTCGGCAGGTGCTTCCGGGATCATTGGCACGTGGTTCTGGCATATCTGAGAGGTGGTTCCGGCATGCCCGACAGGTAATTCCGGAGTGTTCGCCAACTGTTTCCGGCGTAGCTGGCAGGTGATTTTGCATGTCCAGCGGTCGTTCCGGCGGGTCGAGCCGGTGGTTCCGGCGTGTCCGGCAGGTGGTTCCGGTCTGTCCGGCAGGTGGTTCTGTGGTGTCCGGCACGAGGATCAGTCTGAGAGGCTGTGCCGGCATGCCCCTCACGTGATTCCGGCTTGTCCCCGAAGTGGTGCTGGTGTAGTGGGCAGGTGATTTTGGCGTGTCCGGCAGGTGATCAGGCGAGTCGAGCAGGTGGTTCCGACGTGCTCGGCTGGTGCTTCCGGGGTCTTGGCATGGGGTTCTTGCATGTCTGAGAGGTGGTTCCTGCATGCCCGGCAAGTGATTCCGGAGTGTCCGCCAGGTGGTTCTGGCATACCCGGCAGGTGATTTTGGCGTGTCCGGCAGGTGTTTCTGGCGAGTCGAGCAGGTGGCTCCGGCATGCTCGGCAGGTGCTTCCGGCGTCTCCGGCACTTGGTTCTGGTGTGTCTGAGAGCTGGTTCCGGCATGTCCGGCAGATGATTCCGGAGTGTCCGCCAAGTGGTTCTGGCATACCCAGCAGGTGATTTTGGCGTGTCAGGGAGGTGGTACCGGTGAGTCGAGCAGGTGGTTCCGGCGTGCTCAGCAGGTGGTTCAGGCGGTTCTGGCAGGTGGTATCCGTCTGTTCGGGATGTGGTTCCAGCATCTCATGAACACGTTTCTGGCACGTCTGAGATGTGGTTCCAGCCGGCCCGACAGGTGTTTCTGCAGTTTCCGCCAAGCTGTTCTGGCGTAGTTGGCAGGTGATTTTGGCATGACTGGCAGGTGGTTCCAGCAAGCCTGGCAGGTGATTCCAAAGTGTTCACCAACTGGTTGTGGCGTAGCCGGCAGGTGATTTTTGCGTGATCGGCATGTGTTCTGGCGAGTCGAGCAGGTGGCTCCAGCATGCTCGGCAGGTGCTTCCGGCGTCTCCAGCACGTGGTTCTGGTGTGTCTGAGAGCTGGTTCCGGCATGTCCGGCAGATGATTCCGGAGTGTCCGCCAAGTGGTTCTGGCATACCCGGCTGGTGATTTGGGCATGTCAGGTAGGTGGTTCCGGCGAGCCGAGCAGGTGGTCCGGCGTGCTCGGCAGGTTGTTCAGACGGGTCTGGCAGGTGTTTTCCGTCTGTTCGGGGTGTGGTTCCAGCATCTCATGCACATGGTTCTGGCACGTCTGAGATGTGGTTCCGGCCGGCCCGACAGGTGTTTCCACAGTGTCCGCCAAGTGGTACTGGCGTAGTTGGCAGGTGATTTTGGCATGACCGGCAGGTGGTTCCAGCAAGCCCGGCAGGTGATTCCGAAGTGTTCCCCAACTGGTTGTGGCATAGCCAGCAGGTGATTTTTGCGTGTCCGGCAGGTGGTTCTGGCGAGTCGAGCAGGTGGTTCCGGCGTGCTCGGCAGGTGCTTCCGGGGTCATTGGCACGTGGTTCTGGCATATCTGAGAGGTGGTTCCGGCATGCCCGGCAGGTGATTCCGGAGTGTTCGCCAAGTGTTTCCGGCGTAGCCGGCAGGTGATTTTGCATGTCCAGCGGTCGTTCCGGCGGGTCGAGCCGGTGGTTCCGGCGTGTCCGGCAGGTGGTTCCGGTCTGTCCGGCAGGTGGTTCTGTGGTGTCCGGCACGAGGTTCAGTCTGCGAGGCTGTGCCGGCATGCCCCTCACGTGATTCCGGCTTGTCCCCGAAGTGGTGCTGGTGTAGCGGGCAGGTGATTTTGGCGTGTCCGGCAGGTGGTTCAGGCGAGTTGAGCAGGTGGTTCCAACGTGCTTGGCAGGTGCTTCCGGCGTCTCCGGCACGTGTTTCTGGCACATCTGACAGGTGGTTCCGGCATGCCCGAAAGGTGATTCCGGTCTGTCCGGTAGGTGGTTCCAGCCTGCACGGCATGTGGTTCTGGTACGTCTCAGAGGTGGTTGCGCATGCCCAACAGGTGATTCCGGACTGTCCGCCACATGGTTCTGGCACGTCTGAGATGTGGTTCCGGCCGGCCCGACACGTGTTTCCACAGTGTCCGCCAAGTGGTACTGGCGTAGTTGGCAGGTGATTTCGGCATGACCGGCAGGTGGTTCCAGCAAGCCCGGCAGGTGATTCCGAAGTGTTCCCCAACTGGTTGTGGCGTAGCCGGCAGGTGATTTTTGCGTGTCCGGCAGGTGGTTCTGGCGAGTCGAGCAGGTGGTTCCGGCGTGCTCGGCAGGTGCTTCCGGGGTCATTGGCACGAGGTTCTGGCATATCTGAGAGGTGGTTCCGGCATGCCCGGCAGGTGTTTCCGGAGTGTTCGCCAAGTGTTTCCGGCGTAGCCGGCAGGTGATTTTGCGTGTGCAGCGGTCGTTCCGGCGGGTCGAGCCGGTGGTTCCGGCGTGTCCGGCAGGTGGTTCCGGTCTGTCCGGCAGGTGGTTCTGTGGTGTCCGGCACGAGGATCAGTCTGAGAGGCTGTGCCGGCATGCCCCTCACGTGATTCCGGCTTGTCCCCGAAGTGGTGCTGGTGTAGTGGGCAGGTGATTTTGGCGTGTCCGGCAGGTGGTTCAGGCGAGTTGAGCAGGTGGTTCCGACGTGCTCGGCAGGTGCTTCCGGCGTCTCCGGCACGTGTTTCTGGCACATCTGACTGGTGGTTCCGGCATGCCCAAAGGTGGATTCCGGTCTGTCCGGTAGGTGGTTCCGGCGTGCACGGCACGTGGTTCTGGTACGTCTCAGAGGTGGTTGCGTATGCCCAACAGGTGATTCCGCACTGTCCGCCACGTGCTTCTGGCACGTCTGAGAGGTGGTTCCAACATGCCCGGCAGGTCATTTCGGAGAGTCGTCCAAGTGGTTCTGGCGTAGCCCGCAGGTGATTTTGGCGTGTCCGGCAGGTGGTTCCGCCGTGCTCGGCAGGTGGTTCAGGCATGGCCGTCACGTGGTTCCAGTCTGTCCAGGACGTGTTTCCAGCTTCTCCGGCAGGTGGTTCTGGTACGTCTGAGAGGTGGTTCCGCCATGGCTGGCAGGTGATCCCGGACTGTCCCCCAGGTGGTTCTGGCATAGCCAGCAGTTGATATTGGCCTGTCTGGCAGGTGGTTCCAGCGAGTCGAGCAGGTGGCTCCGGCGTGCTCGGCAGGTGGTTCCGGTCTGTCCGGTAGGTGTTTCCGGCGTGTCTGGCACGTGCTTCCGGCACGTCTGAGAGGTGGTTCCGTCATGCGCGGCAGGTGATTCCGGAGTGTCCGCCAGGTGGTTCTGGCATACCCGGCAGGTGATTTTGGCGTGTCCGGCAGGTGTTTCTGGCGAGTCGAGCAGGTGGCTCCGGCATGCTCGGCAGGTGCTTCCGGCGTCTCCGGCACTTGGTTCTGGTGTGTCTGAGAGCTGGTTCCGGCATGTCCGGCAGATGATTCCGGAGTGTCCGCCAAGTGGTTCTGGCATACCCAGCAGGTGATTTTGGCGTGTCAGGGAGGTGGTACCGGTGAGTCGAGCAGGTGGTTCCGGCGTGCTCAGCAGGTGGTTCAGGCGGTTCTGGCAGGTGGTATCCGTCTCTTCGGGATGTGGTTCCAGCATCTCATGAACACGTTTCTGGCACGTCTGAGATGTGGTTCCAGCCGGCCCGACAGGTGTTTCTGCAGTTTCCGCCAAGCGGTTCTGGCGTAGTTGGCAGGTGATTTTGGCATGACTGGCAGATGGTTCCAGCAAGCCTGGCAGGTGATTCCAAAGTGTACACCAACTGGTTGTGGCGTAGCCGGCAGGTGATTCTTGCGTGATCGGCAGGTGTTCTGGCGAGTCGAGCAGGTGGTTCCGGCGGGCTCGGCTGGTGCTTCCGGGGTCATTGGCACGGGGTTCTGGCATGTGTGAGAGGTGGTTCCTGCATGCCCGGCAAGTGATTCCGGAGTGTTCGCCAAGTGGTTCTGGCATAGTCGGCAGGTGATTTTGGCATGTCCGGCAGGTGGTACAGGCGAGTTCAGCAGGTGGTTCCAACGTGCTTGGCAGGTGCTTCCGGCGTCTCCGGCACGTGTTTCTGGCACATCTGACTGGTGGTTCCGGCATGCCCAAAAGTTGATTCCGGTCTGTCCGGTAGGTGGCTCCGGCGTGCACGGCACGTGGTTCTGGTAGGTCTCAGAGGTGGTTGCGCATGCCCAACAGGTGATTCCGGACTGTCCGCCACGTGCTTCTGGCACGTCTGAGAGGTGGTTCCAACATGCCCGGCAGGTCATTTCGGAGAGTCGTCCAAGTGGTTCTGGCGTAGCCCGCAGGTGATTTTGGCGTGTCCGGCAGGTGGTTCCGCCGTGCTCGGCAGGTGGTTCAGGCATGGCCGTCACGTGGTTCCAGTCTGTCCAGGACGTGTTTCCAGCTTCTCCGGCAGGTGTTTCTGGTACGTCAGAGAGGTGGTTCCGCCATGGCTGGCAGGTGATCCCGGACTGCCCCCCAGGTGGTTCTGGCATAGCCAGCAGTTGATATTGGCCTGTCCGGCAGGTGGTTCCAGCGAGTCGAACAGGTGGCTCCGGCGTGCTCGGCAGGTGGTTCCGGTTTGTCCGGTAGGTGATTCCGGCGTGTCTGGCACGTGCTTCCGGCACGTCTGAGAGCTGGTTCCGGCATGTCCGGCAGATGATTCCGGAGTGTCCGCCAAGTGGTTCTGGCATACCCGGCTGGTGATTTGGGCATGTCAGGTAGGTGGTTCCGGCGAGTCGAGCAGGCGGCTCCGGCGTGCTCGGCAGGTTGTTCAGACGGCTCTGACAGGTGTTTTCCGTCTGTTCGGGGTGTGGTTCCAGCATCTCATGCACATGGTTCTGGCACGTCTGAGATGTGGTTCCGGCCGGCCCGACAGGTGTTTCCACAGTGTCCGCCAAGTGGTACTGGCGTAGTTGGCAGGTGATTTTGGCATGACCGGCAGGTGGTTCCAGCAAGCCCGGCAGGTGATTCCGAAGTGTTCCCCAACTGGTTGTGGCGTAGCCGGCAGGTGATTTTTGCGTGTCCGGCAGGTGGTTCTGGCGAGTCGAGCAGGTGGTTCCGGCGTGCTCGGCAAGTGGTTCAGGCGGTTCTGGCATGTGGTATCCTTCTGTTCGGGGTGTGGTTCCAGCATCTCATGAACACGTTTCTGGCACGTCTGAGATGTGGTTCCAGCCGGCCAGTCAGGTGTTCCCGCAGTGTCCGCCAAGCGGTTCTGGCGTAGTTGGCAGGTGATTTTGGAATGACTGGCAGGTGGTTCCAGCAAGCCTGACAGGTGATTCCAAAGTGTTGACCAACTGGTTGTGGGGTAGCCAGCAGGTGATTTTTGCGTGATCGGCAGGTGGTTCCAGCGAGACGAACAGGTGGCTCCGGCGTGCTCGGCAGGTGGTTCCGGTCTGTCCGGTAGGTGATTCCGGCGTGTCCGGCACGTGCTTCCGGCACGTCTGAGAGGTGGTTCCGGCATGCGCGACAGGTGATTTCGGAGTGTCCGCCGGGTGGTTCTGGCGTAGCCGGCAGGTGATTTTGGCGTGTCCGGCAGGTGTTTCTGGCGAGTCGAGCAGGTGGCTCCGGCATGCTCGGCAGGTGCTTCCGGCGTCTCCGGCACGTGGTTCTGGTGTGTCTGAGAGCTGGTTCCGGCATGTCCGGCAGATGATTCCGGAGTGTCCGCCAAGTGGTTCTGGCATACCCAGCAGGTGATTTTGGCGTGTCAGGGAGGTGGTACCGGTGAGTCGAGCAGGTGGTTCCGGCGTGCTCAGCAGGTGGTTCAGGCGGTTCTGGCAGGTGGTATCCGTCTGTTCGGGATGTGGTTCCAGCATCTCATGAACACGTTTCTGGCACGTCTGAGATGTGGTTCCAGCCGGCCCGACAGGTGTTTCTGCAGTTTCCGCCAAGCTGTTCTGGCGTAGTTGGCAGGTGATTTTGGCATGACTGGCAGGTGGTTCCAGCAAGCCTGGCAGGTGATTCCAAAGTGTTCACCAACTGGTTGTGGCGTAGCCGGCAGGTGATTTTTGCGTGATCGGCATGTGTTCTGGCGAGTCGAGCAGGTGGCTCCAGCATGCTCGGCAGGTGCTTCCGGCGTCTCCAGCACGTGGTTCTGGTGTGTCTGAGAGCTGGTTCCGGCATGTCCGGCAGATGATTCCGGAGTGTCCGCCAAGTGGTTCTGGCATACCCGGCTGGTGATTTGGGCATGTCAGGTAGGTGGTTCCGGCGAGCCGAGCAGGTGGTCCGGCGTGCTCGGCAGGTTGTTCAGACGGGTCTGGCAGGTGTTTTCCGTCTGTTCGGGGTGTGGTTCCAGCATCTCATGCACATGGTTCTGGCACGTCTGAGATGTGGTTCCGGCCGGCCCGACAGGTGTTTCCACAGTGTCCGCCAAGTGGTACTGGCGTAGTTGGCAGGTGATTTTGGCATGACCGGCAGGTGGTTCCAGCAAGCCCGGCAGGTGATTCCGAAGTGTTCCCCAACTGGTTGTGGCATAGCCAGCAGGTGATTTTTGCGTGTCCGGCAGGTGGTTCTGGCGAGTCGAGCAGGTGGTTCCGGCGTGCTCGGCAGGTGCTTCCGGGGTCATTGGCACGTGGTTCTGGCATATCTGAGAGGTGGTTCCGGCATGCCCGGCAGGTGATTCCGGAGTGTTCGCCAAGTGTTTCCGGCGTAGCCGGCAGGTGATTTTGCATGTCCAGCGGTCGTTCCGGCGGGTCGAGCCGGTGGTTCCGGCGTGTCCGGCAGGTGGTTCCGGTCTGTCCGGCAGGTGGTTCTGTGGTGTCCGGCACGAGGTTCAGTCTGCGAGGCTGTGCCGGCATGCCCCTCACGTGATTCCGGCTTGTCCCCGAAGTGGTGCTGGTGTAGCGGGCAGGTGATTTTGGCGTGTCCGGCAGGTGGTTCAGGCGAGTTGAGCAGGTGGTTCCAACGTGCTTGGCAGGTGCTTCCGGCGTCTCCGGCACGTGTTTCTGGCACATCTGACAGGTGGTTCCGGCATGCCCGAAAGGTGATTCCGGTCTGTCCGGTAGGTGGTTCCAGCCTGCACGGCATGTGGTTCTGGTACGTCTCAGAGGTGGTTGCGCATGCCCAACAGGTGATTCCGGACTGTCCGCCACATGGTTCTGGCACGTCTGAGATGTGGTTCCGGCCGGCCCGACACGTGTTTCCACAGTGTCCGCCAAGTGGTACTGGCGTAGTTGGCAGGTGATTTCGGCATGACCGGCAGGTGGTTCCAGCAAGCCCGGCAGGTGATTCCGAAGTGTTCCCCAACTGGTTGTGGCGTAGCCGGCAGGTGATTTTTGCGTGTCCGGCAGGTGGTTCTGGCGAGTCGAGCAGGTGGTTCCGGCGTGCTCGGCAGGTGCTTCCGGGGTCATTGGCACGAGGTTCTGGCATATCTGAGAGGTGGTTCCGGCATGCCCGGCAGGTGTTTCCGGAGTGTTCGCCAAGTGTTTCCGGCGTAGCCGGCAGGTGATTTTGCGTGTGCAGCGGTCGTTCCGGCGGGTCGAGCCGGTGGTTCCGGCGTGTCCGGCAGGTGGTTCCGGTCTGTCCGGCAGGTGGTTCTGTGGTGTCCGGCACGAGGATCAGTCTGAGAGGCTGTGCCGGCATGCCCCTCACGTGATTCCGGCTTGTCCCCGAAGTGGTGCTGGTGTAGTGGGCAGGTGATTTTGGCGTGTCCGGCAGGTGGTTCAGGCGAGTTGAGCAGGTGGTTCCGACGTGCTCGGCAGGTGCTTCCGGCGTCTCCGGCACGTGTTTCTGGCACATCTGACTGGTGGTTCCGGCATGCCCAAAGGTGGATTCCGGTCTGTCCGGTAGGTGGTTCCGGCGTGCACGGCACGTGGTTCTGGTACGTCTCAGAGGTGGTTGCGTATGCCCAACAGGTGATTCCGCACTGTCCGCCACGTGCTTCTGGCACGTCTGAGAGGTGGTTCCAACATGCCCGGCAGGTCATTTCGGAGAGTCGTCCAAGTGGTTCTGGCGTAGCCCGCAGGTGATTTTGGCGTGTCCGGCAGGTGGTTCCGCCGTGCTCGGCACGTGGTTCAGGCATGGCCGTCACGTGGTTCCAGTCTGTCCAGGACGTGTTTCCAGCTTCTCCGGCAGGTGGTTCTGGTACGTCTGAGAGGTGGTTCCGCCATGGCTGGCAGGTGATCCCGGACTGTCCCCCAGGTGGTTCTGGCATAGCCAGCAGTTGATATTGGCCTGTCTGGCAGGTGGTTCCAGCGAGTCGAGCAGGTGGCTCCGGCGTGCTCGGCAGGTGGTTCCGGTCTGTCCGGTAGGTGTTTCCGGCGTGTCTGGCACGTGCTTCCGGCACGTCTGAGAGGTGGTTCCGTCATGCGCGGCAGGTGATTCCGGAGTGTCCGCCAGGTGGTTCTGGCATACCCGGCAGGTGATTTTGGCGTGTCCGGCAGGTGTTTCTGGCGAGTCGAGCAGGTGGCTCCGGCATGCTCGGCAGGTGCTTCCGGCGTCTCCGGCACTTGGTTCTGGTGTGTCTGAGAGCTGGTTCCGGCATGTCCGGCAGATGATTCCGGAGTGTCCGCCAAGTGGTTCTGGCATACCCAGCAGGTGATTTTGGCGTGTCAGGGAGGTGGTACCGGTGAGTCGAGCAGGTGGTTCCGGCGTGCTCAGCAGGTGGTTCAGGCGGTTCTGGCAGGTGGTATCCGTCTCTTCGGGATGTGGTTCCAGCATCTCATGAACACGTTTCTGGCACGTCTGAGATGTGGTTCCAGCCGGCCCGACAGGTGTTTCTGCAGTTTCCGCCAAGCGGTTCTGGCGTAGTTGGCAGGTGATTTTGGCATGACTGGCAGATGGTTCCAGCAAGCCTGGCAGGTGATTCCAAAGTGTACACCAACTGGTTGTGGCGTAGCCGGCAGGTGATTCTTGCGTGATCGGCAGGTGTTCTGGCGAGTCGAGCAGGTGGTTCCGGCGGGCTCGGCTGGTGCTTCCGGGGTCATTGGCACGGGGTTCTGGCATGTGTGAGAGGTGGTTCCTGCATGCCCGGCAAGTGATTCCGGAGTGTTCGCCAAGTGGTTCTGGCATAGTCGGCAGGTGATTTTGGCATGTCCGGCAGGTGGTACAGGCGAGTTCAGCAGGTGGTTCCAACGTGCTTGGCAGGTGCTTCCGGCGTCTCCGGCACGTGTTTCTGGCACATCTGACTGGTGGTTCCGGCATGCCCAAAAGTTGATTCCGGTCTGTCCGGTAGGTGGCTCCGGCGTGCACGGCACGTGGTTCTGGTAGGTCTCAGAGGTGGTTGCGCATGCCCAACAGGTGATTCCGGACTGTCCGCCACGTGCTTCTGGCACGTCTGAGAGGTGGTTCCAACATGCCCGGCAGGTCATTTCGGAGAGTCGTCCAAGTGGTTCTGGCGTAGCCCGCAGGTGATTTTGGCGTGTCCGGCAGGTGGTTCCGCCGTGCTCGGCAGGTGGTTCAGGCATGGCCGTCACGTGGTTCCAGTCTGTCCAGGACGTGTTTCCAGCTTCTCCGGCAGGTGTTTCTGGTACGTCAGAGAGGTGGTTCCGCCATGGCTGGCAGGTGATCCCGGACTGCCCCCCAGGTGGTTCTGGCATAGCCAGCAGTTGATATTGGCCTGTCCGGCAGGTGGTTCCAGCGAGTCGAACAGGTGGCTCCGGCGTGCTCGGCAGGTGGTTCCGGTTTGTCCGGTAGGTGATTCCGGCGTGTCTGGCACGTGCTTCCGGCACGTCTGAGAGCTGGTTCCGGCATGTCCGGCAGATGATTCCGGAGTGTCCGCCAAGTGGTTCTGGCATACCCGGCTGGTGATTTGGGCATGTCAGGTAGGTGGTTCCGGCGAGTCGAGCAGGCGGCTCCGGCGTGCTCGGCAGGTTGTTCAGACGGCTCTGACAGGTGTTTTCCGTCTGTTCGGGGTGTGGTTCCAGCATCTCATGCACATGGTTCTGGCACGTCTGAGATGTGGTTCCGGCCGGCCCGACAGGTGTTTCCACAGTGTCCGCCAAGTGGTACTGGCGTAGTTGGCAGGTGATTTTGGCATGACCGGCAGGTGGTTCCAGCAAGCCCGGCAGGTGATTCCGAAGTGTTCCCCAACTGGTTGTGGCGTAGCCGGCAGGTGATTTTTGCGTGTCCGGCAGGTGGTTCTGGCGAGTCGAGCAGGTGGTTCCGGCGTGCTCGGCAAGTGGTTCAGGCGGTTCTGGCATGTGGTATCCTTCTGTTCGGGGTGTGGTTCCAGCATCTCATGAACACGTTTCTGGCACGTCTGAGATGTGGTTCCAGCCGGCCAGTCAGGTGTTCCCGCAGTGTCCGCCAAGCGGTTCTGGCGTAGTTGGCAGGTGATTTTGGAATGACTGGCAGGTGGTTCCAGCAAGCCTGACAGGTGATTCCAAAGTGTTGACCAACTGGTTGTGGGGTAGCCAGCAGGTGATTTTTGCGTGATCGGCAGGTGGTTCCAGCGAGACGAACAGGTGGCTCCGGCGTGCTCGGCAGGTGGTTCCGGTCTGTCCGGTAGGTGATTCCGGCGTGTCCGGCACGTGCTTCCGGCACGTCTGAGAGGTGGTTCCGGCATGCGCGACAGGTGATTTCGGAGTGTCCGCCGGGTGGTTCTGGCGTAGCCGGCAGGTGATTTTGGCGTGTCCGGCAGGTGTTTCTGGCGAGTCGAGCAGGTGGCTCCGGCATGCTCGGCAGGTGCTTCCGGCGTCTCCGGCACGTGGTTCTGGTGTGTCTGAGAGCTGGTTCCGGCATGTCCGGCAGATGATTCCGGAGTGTCCGCCAAGTGGTTCTGGCATACCCGGCTGGTGATTTGGGCATGTCACTTAGGTGGTTCCGGCGAGTCGAGCAGGCGGCTCCGGCGTGCTCGGCAGGTGGTTCAGACGGCTCTGGCAGGTGTTTTCCGTCTGTTCGGGGTGTGGTTCCAGCATCTCATGCACATGGTTCTGGCACGTCTGAGATGTGGTTCCGGCCGGCCCGACAGGTGTTTCCACAGTGTCCGCCAAGTGGTACTGGCGTAGTTGGCAGGTGATTTTGGCATGACCGGCAGGTGGTTCCAGCAAGCCCGGCAGGTGATTCCGAAGTGTTCCCCAACTGGTTGTGGCGTAGCCGGCAGGTGATTTTTGCGTGTCCGGCAGGTGGTTCTGGCGAGTCGAGCAGGTGGTTCCGGCGTGCTCGGCAGGTGCTTCCGGGGTCATTGGCACGTGGTTCTGGCATATCTGAGAGGTGGTTCCGGCATGCCCGGCAGGTGTTTCCGGAGTGTTCGCCAAGTGTTTCCGGCGTAGACGGCAGGTGATTTTGCATGTGCAGCGGTCGTTCCGGCGGGTCGAGCCGGTGGTTCCGGCGTGTCCGGCAGGTGGTTCCGGTCTGTCCGGCAGGTGGTTCTGTGGTGTCCGGCACGAGGTTCAGTCTGAGAGGCTGTGCCGGCATGCCCCTCACGTGATTCCGGCTTGCCCCCGAAGTGGTGCTGGTGTAGTGGGCAGGTGATTTTGGCGTGTCCGGCAGGTGGTTCAGGCGAGTTGAGCAGGTGGTTGCGACGTGCTCGGCAGGTGCTTCCGGCGTCTCCGGCACGTGTTTCTGGCACATCTGACTGGTGGTTCCGGCATGCCCAAAAGTTGATTCCGGTCTGTCCGGTAGGTGGTTCCGGCGTGCACGGCACGTGGTTCTGGTACGTCTCAGAGGTGGTTGCGTATGCCCAACAGGTGATTCCGGAC